>NC_069500.1:1330705848-1330728348 GCF_027579735.1 Bombina bombina | reverse complement strand
ATAGTATATACATTTTACAAAGATTTACATTGGACCTGGAATCTACATCCCAATGATAGGGAAGTTACTTATTTTGTGTTAGTGTGTTATGTAGAGTGTGTTGTTCTCACCTTTAAAGGGACATTAAACACTAAATACATTTTATAAGCTTTGTATTGAGTTTATACCCCACCTCCCTATAGTCATGGGGTTCCACCATGTTGAAGTCAAGCTTACTCTACATTCCAGTGCTGATGTGTTTGCACGTGTGCAGCAACTCTCCTTTAGATACCTGCAGTGAAACCTAAGTTCCAAAATGGCGGCACCCATAAATAGAGGGAGGTGCATGAAACGTATATTGTGTTCAGTGTCCCTTTAATGCTTTCCCGATGATCTATTTTACCTACTGTAGAAATCAACCTCCCAGTCGGGAGAAGAGGAGAGCCTGGCCAATTTGAAAGGGTGTTCCTGTAATGGCTTTGAATACAATAAAATCTTTACAGCTGCTTGTATGAGTACATTGGCCCTTAAAATCAATGTTGTGACTCCACCAGTGATTTAACCCCTTTATTGCCTGTCTGTGTCTATTAGTAGTCATAGGTTTATTTCACTGTGCCAGTGGATCCTAAATATTTTGCTTCCCTCCTAGGTTTTAAACAAATTTGTCAAGCATGAGCTAGTCTATATAAACACTTTTTTATATCCCTTTAAATATTATTTTACTCTCTTACATTCTGATATTGCTATTGGATATATTCTACATATTTATGCGCGTAGGATTTTGAGAATTGTGTGTGAAACCTGTTATTATTTGAACCTCACTGTTATTTTTAGGTACTGAAATATATTTTTTTATAGTAATTGCAAATTAGTTTATAGTTTTCATTCTAAAGGTATTGATTATATTGGGAAACATATTTGAACGCTCTAATTAACTGTGAGCTATAATGTTTTGTGCAGCCATTGAAATGTAGGTCACCAGCCTTTTCTCGCCTTTAGTAATGAATGGTATTTTTACTGTATGATGTTTTAAACCCAGTTACAGTATGGATTGTTTATAACTTGGAAACATTTATAATTGCCTTACATGGCTAAAGTATAAATGCTCCCTGAAGACTTTTTCTAACTAGATGTGTTCAGCTACCGGCCAGTAGTGCATTGCTGTTCCATCAGCAAAGGATAACAAGAGAATAAATCAAATTTGATAATGGAAGTAAAATGGAAAGTTGTTTGAAACTGTGTTTTAGCCAAATCATGAAAGAAAAGGTTGGGGTTTTCTGTACTTTTAAGTTAATTTGCAACAGGAGGAGGCACAAAAATAGATTACTCTACAAATGTGTGTGTGTGTATATTGTTTTATTTATAGTTCCCATTCAATTTGCATTCTTCCTGATAATTTAAGTTGGAATTTTCACTGAACTGTTTTATTCAGTGGCTCTTAACTTTAAAGAGACATAACAGTTAAAACCAAAATATTCACAAGCTTATATTTTAGTTTTGAACATAAGAATTTTGCAATATACTTGTAGTAAAAAAAATATTACTGTTTCATGACCAGTACATGTGCATTCACACATTGTTCCTGCTCAGTATCCCTGACATGATACATACCAGAGCTGTGTCTGAGCAGCTGCAATGTTTAAATGCAGGTGCACTGTGCATGTGCAGCAAATGTGGATATGCTCCTGAAACAATAATACAATTTCTAGGAGCATTTTTGCTAATATAATTATTTTGCAAATATGCATATATCTACTCATGTGTATATTATTGTCCCTTTTAAGTAATGTGGCACACTTGTGACACAACATTTTATGTTACACTCAGTGCTCTACAAACATTGGTTGGCAATAAATGTCATATTTCTTTTGCAAGATGTACCGAGTCCACGGATTCATCCTTACTTGTGGGATATTATCCTTCCTAACAGGAAGTGGCAAAGAGAGCACCACAGCAGAGCTGTCTATATAGCTCCCCCCTTAACTCCACCCCCCAGTCATTCTCTTTGCCGGCTCTAAGCAGGAAGGGTAAAGTGAAAGAGGTGTTAAACTGTTCGTTTTATTTTATCTTCAATCAAGACATTTGGACTATTTTACCAATGATCCAGGAGGGTCAATATATGACCACCGTGGACTTAAAGGATGCGTATCTACACATTCCTATCCACAAAGATCATCACCAGTTCCTCAGGTTTGCCTTTCTGGACAAGCATTACCAGTTTGTGGCTCTTCCCTTCGGGTTGGCCACGGCGCCAAGAATCTTCACAAAGGTGCTAGGGTCCCTTCTGGCAGTCCTAAGGCCGCGGGGCATAGCAGTGGCGCCTTATTTAGACAACATCCTAATCCAAGCGTTGATTTTCCAACTAGTCAAGTCTCGCACGGACTTAGTGTTGGCCTTTCTAAGATCTCACGGGTGGAAGGTGAACGTAATAAAGAGTTCTCTTTCTCCTCTCACAATAGTTTCCTTTCTAGGGACTCTGATAGACTCAGTGGACATGAAAATATTTCTGATGGAGGTCAGGAAATCAAAGATTTTGTCCACCTGCCGAGCCCTTCATTCCATTCCTCGGCCATCAGTGGCTCAGTGTATGGAGGTAATCGTTCTAATGGTAGCGGCAATGGACATAGTCCCGTTTGCTCGCTTGCATCTCAGACCACTGCAACTGTGCATGCTCAATCAGTGGAATGGGGATTATGCAGATTTATCTCCTCAGATAAATCTGGATCAAGAGACAAGGGACTCTCTTCTTTGGTGGTTGTCACAGGATCATCTGTCCCAGGGAATGTGTTTCCGCAGGCCAGAATGGGTTATAGTGACGACAGATGCCAGCCTACTGGGCTGGGGTGCAGTCTGGAATTCCCTGAAAGCACAGGGTTTGTGGACTCAGGAGGAGGCCCTTCTTCCGATAAATATTCTGGAATTAAGAGCGATATTCAATGCTCTTCAGGCATCGCCTCAGCTGGCTTCGGCCGGATTAATCAGATTTCAGTCGGACAACATCACGACTGTAGCTTACATTAATCATCAGTGGGGAACAAGGAGTTCCTTGGTGATGATGGAAGTTTCCAGGATAATCAGATGGGCAAAGACTCACTCTTGCCATCTATCAGCGATCTATATCCCAGGGGTAGAGAACTGGGAGGCAGATTTTCTAAGTCGTCAGACTTTTCATCCGGGGGAGTGGGAGCTCCATCCGGAGGTGTTTGCTCAACTGGTACGGCTCTGGGGCACACCAGAATTGGATCTGATGGCGTCTCGTCAGAACGCCAAACTTCCTTGTTACGGATCCAGGTCCAGGGATCCTCAGGCAGTACTGATAGATGCTCTAGCGGTACTCTGGTCGTTCAACCTGGCTTATGTGTTTCCACCTTTCCCTCTCCTTCCGCGGCTAATAGCCAGAATCAAACAGAAGAGAGCTTCTGTGATTTTGATAGCGCCTGCGTGGCCACGCAGAACTTGGTATGCAGACCTGGTGGACATGTCATCTCTGCCACCATAGACTCTGCCATTGCGACAGGACCTTCTGATTCAAGGTCCGTTCAAGCATCCAAATCTAATTTCTCTGCAACTGACTGCTTGGAGATTGAACGCTTGATTTTATCAAAGCGGGGTTTCTCTGAGTCAGTCATAGATACCTTGATTCAGGCTCGAAAGCCTGTCACCAGGAAAATCTATCATAAGATATGGCGTAAATATCTTTTTTGGTGCGAATCCAAGGGCTACTCATGGAGTAAGATCAGGATTCCTAGGATTTTGTCCTATCTCCAAGAAGGATTGGAGAAAGGATTGTCAGCTAGTTCCTTAAAAGGACAGATATCTGCTCTGTCTATTCTATTGCACAAGCGTCTGGCAGATGTGTGTGTGTGTGTGTGTATATGTGTATATATATATATATATATATATATATATATATATATATATATATATAAAAAATTTGTAATGAATAATCAAAAGCAATAGTTTAAGTCCTTTGATTTGGGGATAGGACTGACCAGGTGAAGGATTTTTCTGGTCTTGCTAAGATTGTGAACAGTGTAAGATAGCATTTGGCCATTTTTGGAGTGTGGTTTGAGGGCCCAATTTTCTTGAAGATAAACTTGGACATAAATACAGCAAAGAGGAGGGACAGTTCGATCCATTTCAAGATTGTTCTGTAAATTATAACTATTTAAATACTGAACAGGTTAGGTCCATCAATAAAAAGTGTAAGTAGCGAAATGCGGCAGCGTCTTAGTGTGCCTTTCATGTGTTTTTACTTTTTGTGGGTTTTTATGTTTTCTACAAAATCATATACAATTTAACCTTGAAGTTTAGTGTGGCTGCAAATTATAACATAATTGGATTATATTAAGTGGAATATTTAGAAATTAAGTGGAATATTTAGAAATTTAGATAGAAATTCGTATTCACACTAAAAAAGTGGCTCTTCTTAATTTTTTAAAGGGGCATAAAATCTTATATTTTTGTTTCATGATTCATATAGAGCACCACATTTTAAACAACCTTTCAATTTACTTCTATTATCAAATTTGCTTCATTCACTTGGTATGCTTTGTTGAAGGAGCAACAGGGCACAACTCTGAGCTAGCTGAACACATTTAGTGATCACTAATTAAAATTCCATGCTCACTACTACTACTACTATTATTATTATTATTATTATATACTACACCTTTATTTACCAATTAAATCAAAATTTCTGATTACTTACAAAAAGGTAGGTAAACAACTAACAAAACATTTACTAGGCAAATGTGGATCACCGCAAACAGTAAGAGAAGCAGTCTGCCAGGAACCAACAACAAACAGTTCAATAGATTGTTCTATGGCCCAGTTACCACCTGGGAATAGCTTCTTCTATTTGCGCCATTATTCTTTTCACAGAGGAAGATTTTTCTGAAGTATATCAGTCTGATCCCACCTAACAAGGTCAGTTCAGCCCTGAAATACCAGGCAATTCTCCTCCTGAACATGGGAAACGGCAACCCCAGACGATCGTTTTGGCCTTCTATGGGCTTCATCAGTGAGGTGCAGCCCTCTAAGCACATTGGGCAGGTAGTCTACGCCTGGCTTCCCCATCACCCTTAGGGAAACTATCCCCAGGGTCATTATGCAAATGCAAAACAGAGCAGTCTGCCAGGAACGAACAACAGCTCAATAGCTTGTTCTATTGCCTGGTTACAGTGGCGTCACTACAGGGGGGCTAGGGGGGGCATTTGCCCTCCTAAGAAAATGGCTTGCCCCCTTGCATGCCCCCCCGCCAGCCCCGGCACTTTTTAATTCTGGAGGACCAGGAGGATGACTGAGTCAGGAGGAGTAGTGTTAGTTAGCCTATGGGAATGTATGTCGGTGACAGTGGAGGCGGAGCACATTTGCGCAGATGCGCTGCCTGGCCTGAGAGGGAATGAGGTATGAATTTCCTGGCTCCACCGCGTGATTGAGATTCGCATTCCACTACACACCACTGTGAAAATTAGCCATGCTACATTAGGTGGGAGAGAAGAGTGATGATGCTGCCCACCCAGTGAAATGGAGGAGATAATAGATGGCGAGACCGCACACCGCAGATGAGTTAAGTACACAGAGAGAGTGAGGTAGGTAACAAACTTAGGAGGAATGGTGACGTGGCGGGAGTCTCTTTGAGGGCAGCCTGGCTGGCACGGCAGAAAATATGCATGGTAGGTGACTCAGTGCTCGTGGGTGGTGAGTGTGACATTGACAACAACAGTCAATTTGTGAGGTGGAGGTGACAAGCAGCAACTGTGAGTCTCTGGACTGTCTGTGACACAGCCAATGGCAGCCGGCAGTGAGACTGAGTGACTGGTGGTGAAACAGCAAAACAAAGCTGCTGACACATCGGCAAATAAATCTAAGTAGCATGTTTGAGCAGCGTGTGCATGGATCTGTGCCTGTCTGAGCTGCCTCACTCTTCTAACAGAACTGTGAGCCCGGGAACGACCTCTGTCAGACTAGTGAGTTAACCCTCCTGATTCCAGCACCTCAGCAAATAAATCTGAGTAAGTAGCATGTTTGAGCAGCCAGCATGCTCATTGATCTGTAACTGCCTGATCTGCCTCGCTCTCTATCAGAAATGTGAGCCCGGGAAAGACCTCTGACAGTTACAGTCCTTGCTGGAATCAGGAGGGTAACACCAGCAGAGTGTTTAGGTAAACATTTCCCTCTTACTTGCTGTTGGCGAGTTCCTAATGTTAATGGGCTGTAAATGATGTTAGGATAGATTGGAATGCAGATAGCTGACACAGTTAAAATAATTTAAACGGATATTGCTAGTGCAGTCATTAGTTAACCCATTCTCTTCAGAGGTCTTGATGTTGCACACAAAGTTTGTAGAATAAGATGCAAAATTATTAATTAATGTACTTGCTATTTTAAAATACATATGTAACTTGTGCCCTTTTCATAAATCTTACTAAATACCTTGAGGGGCTTGCACAATCCAGATCTCTGCACACAGCCCCCTATCCCCCCTCATAAAAAAACTGTAATTTGACCTTAGAGAGTAACATACTATTCTGTCCCCTCACCTCACTGCTAAACCACAGCACATTTCCTAAAAAATAGAACCTTTTGACACCCATCATAGATATGTGTGTTTGTGTGTGTGTGTTTATCTATGTATGTGTATGTGTGTGTGTGTGTGTAGATATGTTATGTATGTGTCTATCTGTTTGTGTGTTAATATGTGTGTGCGTATGTATGTCTGTGTGTGTGTGTATATGTCTGCATGTGTGTGTGTATATGTCTGTGTGTGTATGTATGTCTGTGTGTGTATATATGTATGTCTGTGTGTGTGTGTCTATATGTATGAGTGTGTGTGTGTATGAAACATGTTTTTTTAAGAATCTCCTTTGACTGAGGGGTAACATGTTATCTCTAGCTGTCATTAGTTTGCTGTACCGTTTTAATGCATATCCATATACATCTGATGTTTACAAGGCTTGACAAATGTATATGAAAATTAGGAGACAGATATTCTTGTATTCATATAAATGCTAGGAACCAGGGGTTTCATGACTAATTAAAAGGGACACTAAAGTCAAGATTAAACTTTCATAATTCAGATAGAGCATGCAATTTTAAGCAACTTTCTAATTTACTCCTATTATCAATTTTTCTTTGTTCTCTTGGTATTTTTATTTGAAAAAGGAATGTAAGCTTAGGAGCTAGCCTATTTTTGGTTCAGAACCTGGGTTGCGATTCCCGTGGAATTATTTAGGAGTCTGCACTGGTTGGCTAAACTGCATGCCTGTCAAAAGCACTGAGATAAGGGGACAGTCTGCAGAGGCTTAGATACAAAGTAATTACAGAGGTAAAATGTGTATTATTATAACTGTGTTGGTTATGCAAAATTAGGAAATGGGTAATTAAGGGATTATTTAGTAATACCATACCATGATATGAATTACCAACTTTTTTTTTATCTAGCTACTTCCTGCTTGGTAATTGGGTCTGTCTGCAAGTTGACTTCAGAAACAGGTCAGGTCAACAATCATTAAAACAAAAGCAATAGCATTAAAAAAAAAATCATTAAAAAAATCATTAAAAACCCCCCAGAAGTATTAGGTTAGTACAATAAAAAGGTATCATTGCATACCGCATTACTCTGGTATTTTGGAATCCCATTTATATATTTTTATTTAGTTTATTTTCAGTGGTATGACTTAATGGTAAAAATTATTAGTGCCCCCCCAGTTTGACTGTGGTATCCTATGTGCCCCCCCTATATATTTTTCCTAGAGTCGCCACTGCCTGGTTACCACCTGGAAGTAGCTTCTTCTTTTTGCATGTGGATCACTGCTGGGAATCTATGTCTAATTTTATGTCTCTTGCTTTTTATGAGGTCCGTGTTAGAATCTGAAGTCTTTAAAATGATACTGCATTTGTACAATTCACTCATTGTCTAATCTGGCAGGGGAAAAAGTGATTTGTGTGGAAGAATACTCTTATTTATACAAACAATAGTTTCACTCTCACAGAGAGCAAGGTTATAAATAACCCAAAGGAAACATTTCTTCCTTTTCACAAAAAATAAGTGTAACCACAAAAGCACTTTTTACGCCAACTTGCTGCATCAAATGCAGACCTCGGAATTACAATGGTTTAAATAGCAATGATCTCTCCTCTGACTTTGTAGGTTATCTGATGGAAACATTTTAAGTATGAGCGTTTTTTTATGCTTTATACATTTAATTATTAAAAATAAGTTCTTGTAGATGGAAGTGATATGTTAACTTTTGTTGCAAAAAGAAAACATAATGCACAGCAGTGTATTTCCAGTTTGAAAAGAAGCACTTTGCAGTACATTTTTTTTTTTTTTATGTTAACATTCTGTAATACCTTTTTTATGCACAGTGCTTCCTAAGGATATGTAGGTACGCACTGTGCATGTGAGTATTGGTGGTGACATCATAGGCATTTTGAGCATGTGCCAGATTTGTGTGCTCCCCTACACCACCACTCTCTCTATCTACACTCTGAGATCACAAAGGCCTGCCCACCTACACCTTCAGATCATCTACGTCTCTCTCTATCTACACTCTAAGATCACAAAGGCCTGCCCACCTACACCTTCAGATCATCTACGTCTCACTATCTACACTCTGAGGTCACAAAGGCCTGCCCACCTACACATTCATATTATTTAAGTCTCTCTCCTTACCTGTTTTAAAATTAGCAACATGGTGTGCAGCTGCTTTTTTTTAGGTTTTTTTTTTTTGGTCTACCCACACCCTGAGATCACAAAGACCTGCTCACCTGCACCCTCAGACCATCCAGGCCTGTACTCCCACATGCTAAGATCACACAGACCTTTCCACCTACACCCTCATATCATACAGGCCTGTGCACCCACACCCTGAAATTACAAATGCTTGCTCAGCTACACCCTTACATCATCCAGGCCTATCCACCCACACCTTGAGATCATGAAAGACTGCCCATCTATATCATCTAGGCCCTCAGATCATCTAGGCCTGTCCACTCACACCCTGAGATCACAAAGGCCTAGATACCTACACCATCAGATCATCTAGACCTGTCCACTCACCCTGAGATTACAAAGGCCTACATACCTACACCATCTGATCATCTAGGCCTGTCCACTCACCCTGAGATTACAAAGACCTACATACCTACACCCTCCAAAAAGAATAGATAAATACAACAACTGTACGACCAAAGCGTTCTACAGTTTCAGATTCTCATGTAAATACAATTGTATAGATATAATATAACACATATAATGACTTCAGATAGAAACAATATGCAATTATAGATCCCAGCTCACCCTCATTCACCCAAGAGGGCGGTTGGATCCGTTTTTACTATTCAGAGAAGAAGGGGGTGGGGAAGAAAGGGGAATAGGGGAAGGGGTCTTAAGGGGGGATTGGGGAACTGATATAAATTGGGGGACAAAGCCTAATGTGAGATTTTTATGCCGGGCAGAACTGATGTGGGACAACGGGTGCTTCCTATATGAGTGGAGGGGGACGTTAACTTAGGTCACAAAGGTGGGGAGCCAAATCTACTCTTCCATTCAGTCCACACTAATTCAAAGAAGTCAGACCTTCCCATAGTATAATATGTTTTTTTCCATAGTGTACATGTATGCCATTGTTAGGACATTATCTGACCACGCGGGGGGATTCACTCTTTTCCATGATCTGGCTATATTAATTTTGACAGTTGAAAAAAGGTATATACAGAGTGTGCCGTAATGCCTGGGCAGTTTACAAGTGCCTAAATGAAATAAGGCCGTCTCTGGGGTTCTAGGGAGGGAAATAACCATATTCTCAAGTGTGGAGAAGCATCTACTCCAAAGAGGTTTAAGTTTGGGACAGCTCCACCATATGTGAGTCATGTCACCCATGCGTGAACAGTCTCTCCAACATGTTGGGGAGGCCTTAGGGAAGATTATGGCCAGCCGTGCTGGAACATAGTACCAGTGCATGAGTAATTTAATATAGGTTTGTTTCGTAAATAGTGACACAATGTAGTGTTTTTTTCATAAGTAGAAGTGAACGGTGCCATTCCTTTGTTGGGGCTGTAAAGTCTTACTTCTGTTCCCATTTATGAATGTAGAGCTGCAACAACTAATCGGCATAATCGATAATAATCGATTATGAAAATAGTTGTCAACAAATCTCATAATCGATTAGTTGGTTTGCATTAAGTTGGTATGTGCACAACACCAACTGCTTCACTCCAATGAGCTCCTCACATGGTATTGTGTTTTATGGTTATGCCCTTAGCCTAAAGGACGTCTACAGACATTTACTTTTCACCTTTTTAGGACACTATAAGTTTCTTTTTAAGTTTACAACTACTCCTGTCTTCTGTGCAACCCATAAATAAAATAGGAGTCATCATTTGGATTGTTTATATAAAATTAGGTGATTTGGGGCTATGCTTTGCATGATACAGTGCCGAGCTTGTTATTTACACCTAGCCCTAGATTGATGGCATTTGTTTTATGAATTGATGTCACTATTACCTGTTTACACAATTTTTAGCGGATCGCTTGCTATTGCTGATTATATGTACTCTATAGATAAATGTGTAAAGGCTGTGTCCTTTTACTGATATATAGTCTTTAGCCCTTTTTTCTATTTTTAATTAATTGGAATATGTACCAAATTCAACCTCTATAAGTATATATCTTATTTTAAGAGTGCACTAGATATTTCCCCCCCTAACCTTATAGATGGTTATTTACCACTGCATATAGATATTCAAGATATTTTTATCTTAAAATGGAGTCCAGGCTTACTTTGTTAAGAGGCCCCTTGCCATGGAGGAAAACCTTTTGCATTGGTGGAGAACTAACAAAAATAAATATCCCACCTTGGGGAAATTGGCAAAACCCTATTTATGCATTTCAGACACCTCTTCTTTGCTGCAGGCAAAATAGCTGCAAACAGAGAGCCAGCCTCAGCCAGGAGTATGTGGTCATGCTGACATTTTTGCATTTCAATGCAAGGTTTCTGAAAGAGTGAATAACAGCACGTTATAAACATTGGTAGTCTACCTCTTTCTACTTCTACCTCTTTTCAAACAGTTTGTGGTTTTGTTTTGCTTAATTATAAAAATGTGTTCTGCTGCTTAAAAAATTGGACCAACAGTTGTTTTAATGTAAAGTTTTAGTCGGAAGTTTATATTTAGAACACTCAGTATGTGGATTTTATTTTAAATATAGGAAAAAATGTATTTATTTATTTTTTATCCGATTAGTCGAAAAAATAATCGGCCGATTAATCGATTATGAAAAAAATTGTTAGTTGCAGCCCTATATGAATGTGTAGGGCTTTCTCTACCAGTGTTGTACCTTACATTATTGTGTAATGTAGGGATAGAGGTTTACCTAACCAAAGCCCTTGCTGCCATCTGGCCTCCCATATAATTAGTTGGCGGGAAAGTGAAGGCTTGAAACCCCAACTGGACAGGAAGCTAATAACCCTGGTATATTCGAATTTCATGTATGATGGAGCAGGTGAGGAACTCTTAATTTGGTTAAGTGTAACAAATGCATCTCGAGGGGTCGAGGACCAAAGGTCCGCGACCCTCAAAATACCCAGCCTGGCCCAGGATACTGGGTGTGAGTCCGGCAGGCCATTGAGGAGGCCAGCCATGGTAGTAATTGGAGACAGGTGAGGGGCTACCTGAGTATAGTGTTGCAATTGTTCCCATGCAGCTAAGCATTCACAAATTATCGGGTTTACTACTGCAAGATTTCTCCTGCAATGTGGAGGCGTCCAAATCAGGTCCCTCAGGTTTAAGTCATATGGCAAGGAAGCCTGTTCAATCGTCTTCCATGTACTATCAGAGTCTTTTACCCCCCACTGGGAGATATGCGTGAGCATAGCTGCCTCAGCATATCTGGAAATGGATGGGGAGGCCACTCCCCCATGCATTCTGGGGTACTGCAAGAGTTTATGGGCAACTCGGGGGGGTTTGCCCTGCCAATTGTACCTAGTACATGCACTCTGGAACTGGATAAGAAGGGATCTAGGTACTGTAATTGGCAAACATCTCAACACATACGTTAGTCTGGGGAGAAAGCTCATCTTTAGGGCGGCTATACGTCCCAACCAAGATGTGCATTTGTATTTCCACTCCTGGTTTATAGCACGAAGTTCGGCCAAAAGTAGTTTGTAATCATTGTCTATTATTTGGGGGAGTGAATTAGACAATTTGGCTCCTAAGTGGGAAATATAGGTATTGTTGGGTACAATCTTGTATTTATCACGTAAGAATTTTGAAATGTCCTCAGGGAAGCCAAATGTGTACAATTCCGATTTGTTATGGTTTAATTTATAGTATGAAAGGGAGCTAAATGTCTCTATCAAGGACAGGAGCCTGGGGACCTCCCTCAGGGGATTGGAGGAAAATATTGTGGCGTCATCGGCAAACAAGGCCACCTTATGAACCGCACCATGGAGTGTAACTCCTGCGATTTCCCTGTCTGCTCTAATGGCCGCAGCCAAGGGTTCAATAGCGAGCGCAAAGAGAATGGGGGAAAGGGGACAGCCTTGCCGAGTACCGTTTGAGATGGAGAAGGGAGCGGAGCTAAACCCCAGGCCCCTGACCGTGGTTGTGGGAGCCGACTGCAGAGCCCTCACAGCTTGTATGATCTGCTTCGGGAACCGGAAGGTTTCCAGGACCCTCCACAAGTACTCCCATCGGACCCGGTCAAACGTCTTCTCGGCGTTGAGGGAAAGCACAGCCAGTGGTTTATTTAGCCTCTTGGCCTCTAGAAGAATATTAAGTAGCTTCCTGGTGTTGTCAGGACCCTCCCTCCCAGGGATAAAGCCCACTTGGTCAGGATTAATAAGAGCTGGGAGCGATCTTGCTAACCTATTAGCTAGTATTTTTTAATATATTTTAACATCAGTATTGATGAGTGAAATGGGTCTGTAATTAACACATAGGGTTGGGTCTTTGTTTGGTTTGGGGATTGTAATGATGGGGGCCTCAAGGAACTCATTACAAAATTTTCCCTCGTCCATAGCCAAATTATAAAATCTATTAAGGATAGGTGTAGTCTCATGAAGGTATGTCTTATAGAAGATTGCGGTGAAACCCGTCGGGACCAGGGGCTTTAAGAGGTTTCAGGTTTTTGATAACCTGTTTGACCTCCTGGCATGTGATGGGGGCATCAATACTTTCAATGTGGGCCTTGTCTAGAGTAGGAAGTTTCAAGGCGCGCAGGAATGGGCCTATAGCTTCCGAAGGAGCCGGCCGAAACGCCTCCTCATCTCGAATGTTGTAAAGTTCAGAGTAATACTTATTGAACTGCTGGCCTATGAGCGACGGGAGTCTGTAGGATTGTGAGCCTTGCTTAAGCTCATGAATGCGGGATGCGCCAGTGCGGTGCCTAAGTTTGTTAGCGAGTAGAGTATCCGCCTTGTTACCTTTTGAGTACATAAGTTGCTTTAGTCTAAGGAGGTTAGTTTGGGTCTTAGTTATGTGTCGTCTGAGGTCCTCAACCTCTAACTCAATCTCTGTGGTGTCTGAGGTGCATCTTTGGAGCCCGTAGCCTGCAATGAGCTTGGGAAAGGGAGAGGCCCGCTTGTTTCCTCAAGTGTGCCTGCTTGCGTATAAAAAGACCTCAAATAGTGGCCTTGAACGCCCCCCATATCATGTCTGCACGAATCTCGGGAGTGTCGTTGATGTGGAGGGTGAAGTTGATTTCCTTTCTAATTTCCTCTCTAAAGGGAATGTCTGACAGAAGGTGATGAGGTAACCTCCAGTTGGGTCTAGATCTGGTAGTGTGTCTAGAGTCTAGGTCCATTGTGACTAGGTCATGGTCTGACCATGGGCAGATGCAAATGCTTGTGGAACGTATAAGATCCAGGGAATCGGGGTGGCAGAAAAAATAATCCAGTCTGGAGAAAGTGGAATGGGGATGGGAAAAATGGGTGTAATCCTTATCTAGGAGGTGTAGGGATCTCCATATGTCAAAAAAGTTAAACTGGGTCATGAGGTCTCTACATCTACGACTTGTTGGGTCGAGGCCAGTAGATATCCTCCTGGATAATCTCGTCTTCCTATCAAACCCGCTGTCCCACACCATGTTCAGATCACCCGCTAAGATCACCCTTCCCTGTTTGAACTGTTCTACTTTATACAGAATTTTCCTTAGATATCTAGGCTGTAGAGTATTTGGCAGATAGATAGAAACTAGTGTGTAGGTGACATGGTCAAGGTTACACACAAGGATAAGGTATCTCGCTTGTGGGTCTCTAATCACATGGAGAAGCTCAAAGGCCACTCTTTTGTGTTCTAAGATGGCTACGCCTCTACCTTTTTTGGAGTAGGAGGCAACCTCAGTAACAGGAAAATCCTGAGAGATGTATGTAGGGGGAGAGTCCGCCAGCAAATGTGTTTCCTGGTGGCAGGCCCCATCGGCCTTATGGTGACGTAAGGTTCTGGATAGCAGGCTCCTCTTACCAACAGTGTTCAGGCCCCTAACATTGTGGGTTAGGAATCTTAGGGAGACAATTTGCGGACCTGTGTTAGTATGACAGCTAGGTGCGAGGGAGGGATCGGGGGTGTGGGTGAGTTGGGTGAGTGGGAAGAGGGTAAAGAAAGGGGTCTGGTGGAAATAGTGCACCTGTGTGGAGCCCTCATCAAGCATTTTTAAGCTTCTACTTCCTATCCATATATCAAGGGCAGGAGCAGCAATGCACTATGGGAGCTAGCTGCTGACTGGTATCTGCACATTCATGCCTTTGTCATTGGTTCACCCAGTATGTTCAGCTAGCTCCCAGTAGTGCATTACTGCCTGCCTTCAACAAAGGATAGCAAAATGAATAACAGAATATGTCATTTTAAAGCAACTTTCCAATTTACTTCTATCTGAATCATGAAAGAAAAATATTGGGGTTCATGTCCCTTTTAAAATGGAACACAGCTTTAAATAAACCATCATCTTCAAATAAGTTTAAACTGCCTTAAACTGTTAAATGTTGCATTCCCTGTTCGACACAAAATATGTTTCCTGTATAACTATTGCTATTGGCAATGAGTATTAAAGTTAAGTATTATGCAGTTCTTGTGATTTATAGACGTCAGCTTCTTACTTATGTCAGGTGTATGTGTTAAAGAAGAAGCAGTGTCTCATTCCATTCCAGTCAGTGCCAGATCAAGATAACTGCACCACATTATTCAAAGGGAAAAATAAACCAATTTTTCTTATGTTCTGTCCTGTGGCTGCCCATATTTCCCTTTCCCCAAGGGGTGCAAGCAAATAAATCTCCCCAAAGCTCCAAAAGCCAGAAGAGCAATTGGATGAATCCCTTTACAAGATTACAAAGAATTGAACATTGAAGGATGACAGTTACTTAATAAAGTCTATGTGATTATCCAATAATATCATACCAATAGATTTAAACATGTTGTACTGTTCTCTAAAGTAAAGGATAATCATAAGACAAAGGAATGGAAATGGAATTGACCACAGAATTCTTTAAGATTGTTTCGTCTGACTCAATGTCAAGCCCTTTTAGGAATCAAACCGCTCCCAGTGTTCCCACATAATTATTAACATACAACGAGTAAAAATGCCACTCACAATCTTAGACCTGCTGCGCTTAAGTGGACCGTTGGGGAGTCTGCAAAAAAAAACAACCACTTTGACTTCAGCTCTGCAAGCCCACCTGACTACTGCCCACGCTGCAAACACACTGCTGTCCCTCTCACTGACTACACATGCAGTCACAAGCTGATTGAGGAGACTACACGAGCAGTCAGGAGCCAATATGCCGCCAATGGGAATGGTTTCTGTTCCGGCTGAGCTGGGCCAATAGGTTAAGATGATCTGTAATCCACTAGGTATCAATCACGCGTCAACTACGTGAAATGCGTAGCAGGCAGGCGAAATGTCAGAAACCAAAATAATTTTTTTTTAAATTTAAAAAAAGTTTGTGCTGAAGCTGAAACACTACTACACACTGCCGCCAACACACTAATGTGTCACAGCACACAGTTTGGAAAGCAATAAGTAGTGTCTATTACACCAATTTTCATTTAACTGCATGTATGTCCCTTTAACCACATAGGGCTAGATTACAAGTGAGGCACTATCTTAATGTTTACTGGTAAAGAGACAAATTTGTCTCTTTACCAGCGAATGTTAACATTAGCCAGACACATGTAATGGCTTGTTATTTATCGCGAGCTCACTTTTACACTTAGCGTTAGAAATCATTAAAGGGACAGTATGCACCAATTTTCATTTAACTGCATGTAATAGACACTACTATAAAGAATAATATGCACAAATACTGATATAAAAATCCAGTATAAATCCTTCTAAAAACTTAGAAGCTTCCAGTTTAGCTCTGTTTAAAATGTTACTAGAACACCCACTGCAAGTGGGAAATAGCAGACACTCCCCCTTCCTCTGCATATGAAAAGACCCTTTACACAAACAGAAGCAAGCTGGAGTAGGTATACGTCGGTATTCTCCTAAAACTTAAATAGATCATCTACAAAACTTTTATGCAAAGAAAAATCTAGTGTATAGTGTCCCTTTAAGCAGAGGTCAGACCTCTGGTTAATGAAAAAAAGTTGCCCCAATTGCCCCAAAAATAAAGAGGACCGTAGAGTATCATTAAATAAAAATATGAGCATCTTTATTTTTTTTTTTTAAAACTGCTCAAAGCAGTTATAAGGGGTTAAAGTGAGGGGATGTGGGGTGTTTACATAGCGGTGAATGGGGGACTGTGTTTTTACTCTAAATATATATATTTATGTGTGTATATATACACATATAAACACAAATATATATGTATATATTAACCCTTTAGTGACAGGGTGAAAGTGCCTACATCGGAACACCTGTTCCGATGTAGACAAATTGAAACTACTCAATTGAAATTATTCAATTATTGTTATGACGTTCTATTCCGTCATAACGGCTTTAAAGCCCAGTGTAATTATGACGGAATAGAACAGCATAACGGCGTTAAAAGGTTAATATACATTTATATTTTTATTTTGCTTCCCAACGTGCATGATTTGCCCGCTGCGCTAGGTTCGTTGCCCTGTCTGACGGCATGAGAACGAGATTCCCATTGGAACCTATGGAAGTGCCCTCTCATGAGCGCTTGACTGCCAGGCAATCCGAACGCAAGGTCGCGTTCGCATGGTGCCTCACTTGTAATACCAGCGCACATTTATGTGCACTGCTATTACTGAGTAGAGCGCAAATATCACGCTCACATAAACGCAATATTGTGCTCCACTCATCATCTAGCCCATAGTCAGTCATATAGCAGACACGCTGCAATGTCTTCCTTCAGCAGCAGAATGACACTTATGCTTTACTCAGAGGCTGTGTCCTGCTTATTAGCAGTAAGGCAATGCAATAGGCAGTACAGCATTTGCTATGTGTGTAATCCCTTTGCAGGTTTACAGCTGTTGAATTAATTGTATTAAAGGGACATAGCAGCATTTTATTATTGGTGAGCCAGTGACAAGAAGCATATATATATATATATATATATATTTAATTGCCAGCTAGATCCCAATAGTGCATTGCTGCTCCTGAGCCTACCTAGGAATGATTTTCAACAATGGATACCAAGAGAACAAAGTAAATTTGCTAAAAGTAGAATTTTGAAAAGTTTCTTTAAATTGCCTGATCTATCTAAATCATTAAATTATTAGTTTTGATCTTCATGTCCCTTTTAACTATGACCTTAGATTCTTAATTTTCAGTTCTAAATGTGTTAATTAAAATAAACCACACATTTGATTATAAGTGTACTGTTAGAAGCCACAATAAGAAAATAGAAACAAGAACCTGCACGGTGCAGAGGGACCCTACGTATGTCCTCAGGCAGCAGTTCAAGTAGTTTATTAACAGAAAATCAGGTAACACACCAAAAATATTTAAATTACTTAAAGGGATACTAAACCCAAATTGTTTATTTCATGATTCAGATTGAGCAGGCTTTTTAATGTATTTTTCTTAATTCTCCTGCTATCTTTATTTGAAAATCAGGAATGTAAGAGCCGGACAATTTTTGGTTCAGTACCTGGGTAGTGCTTTGTGATTGGTTAATTTTGGAATATTTGTATATTTGCATTTGTAAAATGGGACAAAGTGCAAACAACAATATCTTATGTTGTTTACGCAATATTTACATATAATAATACAGGTTATTCATGTAAGAAACCTAAAGGTATTTTTTTATCATTTTAAATGCTTTGTATACATAGAACCATCAGAGAGATAGTACTTTAATCAGAAAGATATTATAGACTATCATTTGCATTTTAGAGCACACCATCTTATCTGCCTGCATCTTTGGTTTGGTGCCTAGTCAAAATTAAACTTTCATGATTCAGATAGGGCATGCAATTTTAAACTAATTTACTTTTATCATCAAATTTGCCTTGTTCTTTTTGTTTTCTTTGCTGAAAGATAAACCTAGGTAGGCTCATATGCTAATTTCTAAGCCCTTGAAGGTTGCATCTTATCTCAGTGCATTTTGATAGTTAGTTTTTTTTTTACAGCTAGACAGCGCTTGTTCATGTGTGCCATATAGATAACATTGTGCTCACTCCAGTGGAGTTACCTAGGAGTCAGCACTGATTGGTTTAAATGAAAGTCTGTCAAAATAACTGAAAAAGGAGGACAGTCTGCAGAGGCTTAAAGGGACAGTCTACACCAGAATTTTTATTGTTTTAAAAGATAGATAATCCCTTTATTACCCATTTCCCAGTTTTGCATAACTAACACATTTATAATAATATACTTTTAACCTCTGTGATTATCTTGTATCTAAGCCTCTGCAAACTGCCCCTTTTTTCAGTTCTTTTGACAGACTTGCAGTCTAGCCAATCAGTGCCTGCTCCCAGATAACTTCTCGTGCACGAGCACAGTGTTATCTATATGAAATACGTGAACTAACACCCTCTAGTGGTGAAAAACTGTTAAAATGCAATCTGAAAGAGGTGGGCTTCAAGGTCTAAGAAATTAGCATATGAACCTCCTAGGTTAAGCTTTCAACTAAGAATACCAAAGGAACAAAGCAAAATTGGTGATAAAAGTAAATTGGAAAATTGTTTAAAATTACATGCTCTATCTGAATCATGAAAGTTTATTTTGGCCTAGACTGTCCCTTTAAATACAAGGTAATCACAGAGGGAAAAAGTGTATTAATATAACAGTGTTGGTTATGCAAAACTGGGAATGGGTAATAAAGGGATTATCTATCTTTTGTAAACAATAACATTTCTGGAGTAGACTGTCCCTTTAATAGTGGAGAAAATTGGTAATGTTTACTAATGAAAAAGTCTGGATTTTGGAATTCCAGATGCGGGGCTATGTATCTGTATTATTATTATTATTATCAGGTATTTGTAGAGCGCCAACAGATTCCGCAGTGCTGGGAGAGAGATAGTCCCCATAAACTGTAGATCATTCAAGGACAGTTGTTGTTAGGTTATTGAACAAAATCCATCTAAGGAAAAAAAACCCCAGAAAATAAGATAAACCCTTTATTGAATAATCAATCATCTTCATTTGGTAAAAGGGCTGCTTTTAAACAGTAATGATCCATTCTGCTGAGTACTGCAGTATGTAGTGAGGCTTTTTATAGGACTAACCTATTTTAAAACACTCCCTCCTACCACCTTTCACTTTCAGACTCATCCACCACTATTGATGATGTCACTTCCTCTTTCTATACTCACATCACTATATCACTTTATCTCATTAAATTGACATGAAACCCAACATTTGTCTTTCTTTATTCAGATAGAGAATACAAATTAAAAAAAGTTTCCAAATTTGTTTCTATTATCAAATTTGCTTCGTTCTCTTGTTGTTCTTTGTTAAAGAGACACTTAGGTAGGTAGTGTGCACGTCTGGATCACTACATGACAGGAAATAGTGCTGCCATCTAGTGCTCTTGCTAATGTATAACGTTGCTGCAAAACTGCTGCCATATAGGGCTGCAGGCGCGTGCACACTCCTGAGCTGACTTTCCTGCTTTTCAACGAAAGGATAACAAGAAAATGAAGAAAATTTGATAAAAGAAGTAAATTGGAAAGTTGTTTGAAATGATATGATCTTTCTGAATCATGAAAGAAAAAAAACTTGTGGTGTTGTCCCTTTAAACCCTTTTTGCTGTGTTTTACGTATCAAATCTTTTGTGATTCAGATAGAGGGTACAATTTTAAAAACATTCCAATTTACTTCTATTATCTAATTTGTTCTGTAGCTTTCCTTTGTTAAAGAAATAGAAATGCACATAGTGAGCCAATCACAGGAGGCATCTAAGTGCAGCCACCAATCAGCAGCTACTGAGCCTATTTAGATATGCTTTTCAACAAAGGATATCAAGAGAATGAAGCAAATGATATAATAGAAGTAAATAATTGGAAAGTTGTTTAAAATTGTATGCTCTGTCTAAATCGGGTACCACTTTTGGGTTTCATGTTCCTTTTAATTGTATTACTAGCTTGTCTTTAAAATGGAATGTAATCTTAATAATTAAATTACATTACATCACAAACTGAAATTTGTCCCCTTTATTGTGTTAATCAGTTTTAGCTGCTGGATTTTTTTTTTTAATGTTTGCAAACAGCTCATTTACCTTTGTTTTGCCGTTTGAAACAGCTGCATTTGCCCTAGAGAAACCATCATTTATACTGGAAATATGAAAAGCAAACACATCCTTTGTAGAAACTGAATGTAAACAGGAAACAATATCTGAAATAGCTGGATGTAACTATTAGGCTGTGTGTTTAGATATAGATAACAGCAGGTTTGCTTTACCAGCAGGCTCAACCCATTTTTATGGGCATGTTCTTGAAAACTGGTGATGGTTTTAATGAGCAAAACCATCTATTTCCAATACACGAAGGAACAGTATCTCATACATTTAGTACTCTGCAGTTGGTTTAACAAGTCATTTGGAACACATTAAAGGGACAGTATACACCAATTTTCATATAATTGCATGTAATAGACACTACTATAAAGAATAATATGCAGATACTGATCTAAAAATCCAGTATAAAACCTTTTAAAAACTTACTTAGAAGCTCCCAGTTTAGCACTGTTGATGAGAATTAGCTGGAAAACCCAGAGAAAAGGTCTGGGAAATATTTAACAGCAGACCCCCCCCCCCTCCCTTCCATGCATATGAAAAAACAGATTATACAAACAAGAGCAAGCTGGAGTCTGTATACATCAGTATACATCTAAAACATTGGGGCTTGGTTAGGAGTCTGAAAATCAGCACAATGTTATTGAAAATAAGCAAAACTATACACTTTTACAAAAACACTCCCAGATGGGCTATATAAATGAATGATCTATAGAACATTTATGCAAAGAAAAAACTAGTGTATAATGTCCCTTTAAGGGGACATATAATATATATTAGTGTCCCTTTAATGCGGAATTGTAATGATGTAATCAAACATAGGATAGCATTCCACATTGCATCAGCTAAGCACCCATAGGGCTAAATTTATTAATGTGCGAGCGGACATGATACGATGTAGCGTATAATGTCCCCCGCACATCGATAAATGCCAACAGCTAGCAGGGGTGTCAATCAACCCGATTGATCGGGTTGATTTCTGTCCGCCGCCTCAGAGCAGGCGGACAAGTTATGGAGCAGCGGTCGTCGGAAATGAGGGGCATCAAGCTCCTTTCGGAGCTTGATAAATTTACCCCATAGCCTCTTAAAGGGCCACTGTAAGTAAATATTTTCTATGCCTGTTACTAACTAACTACCCCAAATACGCTTTTTATCAATAGCATTTCATTAACATATCTCTACCGTATATCAGAAATCTTGTCTGCAAATTTAATTGTTTTCCAAACCCACTCAGTGGGTATCCTTTGCTCTGTACCAATCCGTTTACAATACCTAGGTTTCAAAATGGCGCTTTAAACACAATTTCATTGGTTTAAGTATTTTGAACATGCAGTGCTGAAAATAGTGGGCAGGATAACGTGACATCATCGGGGAATAAAAGATATAACTTTTAGAACGTTATGAAACTTCGTTTTGGAGAAAATATAGGTCAGTAGGTTTTAATTAATGTTTATTAACTTTAATATGTTAGTTGTTTAGCTTAAAAATTATAACAGAAAGTAATCCTTTAATCAGTCTTACTGACAGTAGATGATCACTTTTTAACTTGTGAACATTGTGAGGTTAAAACAATAACAAACATAAGTAAAGTTCTGCTTAGTTGTCTAGGATCAAGTAAAGTAAAGCAAAAATGACTTGTTCTACCATATATGCCAATTTAATAAAAAAAGAGAACAAATTAAAGGGACCTATAACACCTCTTCTATTGACTAAATAAGCCATATTGTCAGCAGGCAGTGTAATGCCTAAGAGATTCTTGATATTGTCACTTGAATCACCCTTCAATGTGCTTATTTATAACATTTAGAAATCCAGAAATAAACCTCCACCTACATAACCCAGGCACCATATTGTAACGCACACTCTCTTCTATGCG
>NC_069500.1:1330535848-1330700848 GCF_027579735.1 Bombina bombina | reverse complement strand
CAAACACCCCTAACCTTACACTTATTAACCCCTAATCTGCCGCCCCCGCTATCGCTGACACCTGCATTTTATTTTTAACCCCTAATCTGCCGCTCCGTAAACCGCTGCTACTTACATTATCCCTATGTACCCCTAATCTGCTGCCCCTAACACCGCTGACCCCTATATTATATTTATTAACCCCTAATCTGCCGCCCACAACGTCGCCTCCACCTACCTACACTTATTAACCCCTAATCTGCCGACCGGAGCTCACCGCTATTCTAATAAATGTATTAACCCCTAAAGCTAAGTCTAACCCTAACACTAACACCCCCCTAAGTTAAATATAATTTACATCTAACGAAATTAATTAACTCTTATTAAATAAATTATTCCTATTTAAAGATAAATACTTACCTGTAAAATAAATCCTAATATAGCTACAATATAAATTATAATTATATTATAGCTATTTTAGGATTAATATTTATTTTACAGGTAACTTTGTATTTATTTTAACCAGGTACAATAGCTATTAAATAGTTAAGAACTATTTAATAGCTAAAATAGTTAAAATAATTACAAAATTACCTGTAAAATAAATACTAACCTAAGTTACAATTAAACCTAACACTACACTATCAATAAATTAATTAAACTACCTACAATTACCTACAATTAACCTAACACTACACTATCAATAAATTAATTAAATACAATTCCTACAAATAAATACAATTAAATAAACTAGCTAAAGTACAAAAAATAAAAAAGAACTAAGTTACAAAAAATAAAAAAATATTTACAAACATAAGAAAAATATTACAACAATTTTAAACTAATTACACCTACTCTAAGCCCCCTAATGAAACAACAAAGCCCCCCAAAATAAAAAATGCCCTACCCTATTCTAAATTACTAAAGTTAAAAGCTCTTTTACCTTACCAGCCCTGAACAGGGCCCTTTGCGGGGCATGCCCCAAGAAGTTCAGCTCTTTTGCCTGTAAAAAAAAACATACAATACCCCCCCCCAACATTACAACCGACCACCCACATACCCCTAATCTAACCCAAACCCCCCTTAAATAAACCTAACACTAAGCCCCTGAAGATCTTCCTACCTTGTCTTCACCTCACCGGGTATCACCGATCGGTCCTGGCTCCGATATCTTCATCCAACCCAAGCGGGGGCTAGACATCCACTGAAGAAGTCCAGAAGAGGGTCCAAAGTCTTCATCCTATCCGGGAAGAAGAGGCGATCCGGACCGGCAACCATCTTGATCCAAGCAGCATCTTCTATCTTCATCCGATGACGACCGGCTCCATCCTGAAGACCTCCACCGCGGACCCATCTTCTTCCGGCGACGTCCAACTGAAGAATGACGGTTCCTTTAAGGGACGTCATCCAAGATGGCGTCCCTCGAATTCCGATTGGCTGATAGGATTCTATCAGCCAATCGGAATTAAGGTAGGAATATTCTGATTGGCTGATGGAATCAGCCAATCAGAATCAAGTTCAATCCGATTGGCTGATCCAATCAGCCAATCAGATTGAGCTCGCATTCTATTGGCTGATCGAACAGCCAATAGAATGCAAGCTCAATCTGATTGGCTGATCGGATCAGCCAATCGGATTAAACTTGATTCTGATTGGCTGATTCCATCAGCCAATCAGAATATTCCTACCTTAATTCCGATTGGCTGATAGAATCCTATCAGCCAATCGGAATTCGAGGGACGCCATCTTGGATGACGTCATTTAAAGGAACCGTCATTCGTCGTTCAGTCGTCGGCCAGGATGGATGTTCCGTGGTGGAGGTCTTCAGGATGCTGCCGCTTCGCTCCGGATGGATGCCGCTTGGATGAAGACTTCAATCGGATGGAAGACCTCTTCTGCCCAGCTTGGATGAAGACTTCAGCCGGATCATGGACCTCTTCAGCCCCCCGCTTGGGCTTGGATCAGGACATCGGAGGAGCTCTTCTGGACGGATCGGTGTGATACCCGGTGATGTGAAGACAAGGTAGGATGATCTTCAGGGGCTTAGTGTTAGGTTTATTTAAGGGGGGTTTGGGTTAGATTAGGGGTATGTGGGTGGTGGGTTGTAATGTTGGGGGGCTTGGGTATTGTATGTTTTTTTTTACAGGCAAAAGAGCTGTATTTCTTGGGGCATGCCCCGCAAAGGGCCCTGTTCAGGGCTGGTAAGGTAAAAGAGCTTTGAACTTTAGTAATTTAGAATAGGGTAGGGCATTTTTTTATTTTGGGGGGCTTTGTTATTTTATTAGGGGGCTTAGAGTAGGTGTAATTAGTTTAAAATTGTTGTAATATTTTTCTTATGTTTGTAAATATTTTTTTATTTTTTGTAACTTAGTTCTTTTTTATTTTTTGTACTTTAGCTAGTTTATTTAATTGTATTTATTTGTAGCAATTGTATTTAATTAATTTATTGATAGTGTAGTGTTAGGTTAATTGTAGGTAATTGTAGGTAGTTTATTTAATTAATTTATTGATAGTCTAGTGTTAGGTTTAATTGTAACTTAGGTTAGGATTTCTTTTACAGGTAAATTTGTAATTATTTTAACTATTTTAGCTATTAAATAGTTCTTAACTATTTAATAGCTATTGTACCTGGTTAAAATAAATACAAAGTTACCTGTAAAATAAATATTAATCCTAAAATAGCTATAATATAATTATAATTTATATTGTAGCTATATTAGGATTTATTTTACAGGTAAGTATTTAGCTTTAAATAGGAATAATTTATTTAATAAGAGTTAATTAATTTCGTTAGATTTAAATTATATTTAACTTAGGGGGGTGTTAGTGTTAGGGTTAGACTTAGCTTTAGGGGTTAATACATTTATTAGAATAGCGGTCGGTCGGCAGATTAGGGGTTAATAATTGAAGTTAGGTGTCGGCGATGTTAGGGAGGGCAGATTAGGGGTTAATACTATTTATTATAGGGTTAGTGAGGCGGATTAGGGGTTATTAACTTTATTATAGTAGCGCTCAGGTCCGGTCGGCAGATTAGGGGTTAATAAGTGTAGGCAGGTGGAGGCGACGTTGAGGGGGGCAGATTAGGGGTTAATAAATATAATATAGGGGTCGGCGGTGTTAGGGGCAGCAGATTAGGGATACATAAGGATAACGTAGGTGGCAGCGCTTTGCGGTCGGCAGATTAGGGGTTAATAAGTGTAGGTAGGTGGAGGCGACGTTGTGGGGGGCAGGTTAGGGGTTAATAAATATAATACAGGGGTCGGCGGTGTTAGGGGCAGCAGATTAGGGGTACATAAGGATAACGTAGGTGGCGGTCGGCAGATTAGGGGTTAAAAAAATTTATTCGAGTGTCGGCGATGTGGGGGGACCTCGGTTTAGGGGTACATAGGTAGTTTATGGGTGTTAGTGTACTTTAGAGTACAGTAGTTAAGAGCTTTATGAACCGGCGTTAGCCCAGAAAGCTCATAACTACTGACTTTTTTCCTGCGGCTGGAGTTAGAAAGATCCCATTGAAAAGATAGGATACGCAATTTACGTAAGGGGATCTGCGGTATGGAAAAGTCGCGGCTGAAAAGTGAGCGTTAGACCCTATTTTGAGTGACTCCAAATACCGGCGGTAGCCTAAAACCAGCGTTAGGAGCCTCTAACGCTGGTTTTCACGGCTAACGCCAAACTCCAAATCTAGGTGATAGACTTTTGACGTCTAGACTAAACAGTATGTATTTAGTGTTCTCGAATGTCAGTGTAGAAAGTTTCTGTATAAAGTCTCCAGTGTCTTTAATGAAAGATGTCATTCTCTCAACATGAGGTTGTAATACCCTATCTAGAAATTTAGCTATATTAGTGAATACTGACTCCACATTAGAGACAATAGGGTGCCCAGGTAGCTCTTGTATATTCTTATGTACCTTAAGTACCGTATAGAACACTGGTGTTCTAGGATGTTCATTGTATAGGTAGTCACTCATCTTTTTGTCTATAATGCCTTTAGTTGTAGCTCCATTTAATATTCTTTTTATTTCTTTTTGAATTTTGAAAATAGGGTTAGTGTCTAATGTCTAGTATGTAGTAGGATTGCTAAATTGTGTGTTAATTTCTTTGATATAATAATCTTTATCAAGGACTACTGTTGCTCCGCCCTTGTCCCCTCTTTTCATGATTATATTTTTGCTCTTAATGGATTCAATGGCCCTAAATTCTTCCTTGGACATATTACATAAATTACCCCTTTTTGTTCTTATTTTTAGTCTGAGTTATCTTTGCTTGTAATGCATTTATATCTGATAATACTAGCTTAGAAAAAATATCAAGACTACTATTTTGAATTGCAGGGATAAAAGTACTTTTTTTTATGAAAATTGAACTTCTTAGGGTTAAATATGTCAGTTTGAACAGGTTTACTGATTTTACTTATAGCACTACTTGCAATTTTAACACTACTAGCCATATTATCACTGCGTACACCTTTATTGCTGTCAAAAATTAAACGCAATTTTATATTCCTGAAACATTTGTACAAATCTTTGTTTAATTAAAAAAGTACAGATCTTTATGCGGACAGAAAGAGAGTCCTTTTTCCAGTAATCTGTACTCACTGTTATCTAGCGTCCCGCTCAAATGATTGATTACTGTTTCCGTGCTCCTCTCCTCCAATTCCCTTGGCCCCTTGTCTTCATCTGCTTGTTGCCCTCTGTGTCAGTGCTTCCTTCCACCGTGATGTTTCCCTCGTCGCTGGATAAAAAAGTGGGCGATGACAATCCGAATGACTGTTCAGATGAAGCCCTGCCTCCTTCTTTGCGTTTGTTCTGCTGATAGGTTTGACGGCCTTGACGTCTTAATGACGTTGTGGGAAATCCCTTGTGAGTATCAAAATACCCCGCTTTCCACTTATAAACATTGCCTTTAATGTAGTCACCTTCATCACGGACAAATTTAAGCCTTTTGCGCTCTTGGATTTCTTTTTTTTGCAATTTTGTCATCCATTTTTTAAATAAACTTTTCAAGAACTTCTGTTGAAAGTAATTTTGTTAACTCAACTTTACAAGCCTCAATATCTTTTACTTGTTGTTCCATATCTTTTAGCAGATATTCAACTATAAGTGTTATGAGGTTGTATGAACATTTATTCAAAATAGCCTCAAACTTTCCACAATATTCTTCAATATCACGCAGTAATGTGGGGTTGGTACTCATCCTCAAGCCCCTGGGTATTCTCTTTACCCGGTAAAATTCAGAAAGAGTAGTGATGTGTAAATCCCAAGCAGTGTTTTTACTCCTCAGGTTCTCATATTTTTTCTCATAGTCTTGTAACGGAATGGTTTTGAGAAAATCCCTGAATCCTCTAGTAAGAGTTGTGATGCGGGCAGCCTCCATTTTAGTGTACATGAACACATTAGTGCCATCCGTTTTCTGCTGCTGCTCCATGACTGAAAGCGTAATAAGCCCAGGTTGCACGGATCAATGGTCGCAGATACAGTTCAAAGATAGACCAGCAACCAAAGGGCAAACCTTACCAGGTTAGGTGCATG
Source organism: Bombina bombina (assembly GCF_027579735.1). Lineage (NCBI taxonomy): Eukaryota > Metazoa > Chordata > Amphibia > Anura > Bombinatoridae > Bombina > Bombina bombina. Next base: position 1,330,695,341 of record NC_069500.1, on the reverse strand, counting down.
TAGGATAAGCTGGCGACCTCCAGCCAAACGTATATATCCAACAAAGTAATCCACAGCACCTTATAATATATAAAATGTCCTTTATTTAATGCATACAAACGGACAGATATGCAACTTTCAGGAACGCAGTCCATTAATCATGCATACTTAACAGTGCACTTGAGCCTTTACTTAAAGCTATAACTGACCAATCACCAGCCTGTATTTATTCACTCCCACAGTGTTTTAAAATACATTTATATAAAAATACCAAAGTGCACAACTAGATGAAAACAGACACCTTATGGCATAAAAATGACAAAGACATATAGCAATGTCAATAACAAATAAAAACAATAAACACATATGGAACTGAGAGTAGAAACCCATATATACCTTGTATACAATTAGAGGAAGACTAATAGATCCAATTCCCTATTTAATCCATTAGGGTACATAGAGTCCAATTTATAAATCCAGAACGCCTCTTTTTGTTTTAATTGGTGTTCTCTATCACCCCTCCCCTAGGTGTATCCATATGATCTATAATTTGCCATCTAATTTGATTAATTTGGTGGCAGCATTACAAAAAATAACATGCTAAGGGGGCTTGAAAGTCACCTTTTCTGATGATAGATTTATGTTGATTTAATCTCTCTCTCATCTTTTCGTGTCGTTTCCCCTATGTAAATTTGCTAAATACTGATGGAGGGCCTAACACATAACTTGCAAGTAAAAAAGGGAGAGGGCCCAATGGCACCACTGGTTGTAAATAAGGAATATAGTTATTGATACTTATATGATAATTATATTAGGTGGAAGATGAAAATCTATAGTATCATTGTTAGGTGCTGTGTACTAGTGAACTAGGAACAAAAATTGGGGATTGACATCTCCAAGAAAATGTACACTTGATTAGCACTCTAATTCCCTAATATGGAATTATTGACTGAGTTACAAGAATACGGATCAGTGAATTAAATTAAAACATAACTTTTATTGGACTATATATTAAAATAAATGGAAAGGAAAATACATTTAAAAACCCAGGAATTATTCAACTTTGATAGGAATTTTGAGCAGAGCTATAATAAACCAGATAAGTAGCTGCTATAAAATTAATAGCAACTATAGATAATTGGGCTAGGGTTCTGCTAAATCTATAAGTTATCCAATTCTAATAAAAGTGGGAATTAACCCAAGGGAATGTTAAAACATTCATAATTACAGTTAGTTTACTGAAACAAGTATGAGGCTGTGTAGTGTAGTGATTATGGTATCTTGTGGTTCCTATCAAAGTTGAATAATTCCTGGGTTTTTAAATGTATTTTCCTTTCCATTTATTTTAATATATAGTCCAATAAAAGTTATGTTTTAATTTAATTCACTGATCCGTATTCTTGAAACTCCGTCAATAATTCCATATTAGGGAATTAGAGTGCTAATCAAGTGTACATTTTCTTGGAGATGTCAATCCCCAATTTTTGTTCCTACATAACTTGCAAGTATTTAACCCCAATCTCCCAATATTCTTCACAACTTTACCCCAAACCTAGCTGCCTTGGTCACTGCCTTGGTCACTGCCCCGATAAAAATGGGTCCCAAAATCACTAGCCAAAAAGACATACCTTCCCAAAATGCCAAGAAAGACTGTTAAAAACTGAAAGTGGGATAACGAGGGCCCATCCTCATAAACCAGCTAAGGTCCCAAAGGTCGGACCCTTAAAAAGTCAACAACCACTTTTGCAGAGCAACATTACCCCCCAATAGCAAAAAACCTGATTAACTTCCCCTTGCCCCCTTGATTCCACTCCTTAACCCAGTCCAAAAGAACATGCAAATGATCACAGGCTCTTCCCCGATCCCAAAAGCTTGACAGCACCCAAACCACTACTTCCACACCTCCACGTAAGCCCACCACGTAGAAGGGGCTAAAGTCCCTTTTAACCGCTCCATTATCTCCACAAACCCATATCCCACAACTCCTCCGGACATGCTGTTCCCTCTGCTTCTGGAGCCACAGACTGGAATCTCTTCCACTGGAAACGGGAAAGGGCATCAGCAAAATCATTCAATTAGCCTGGCTCATGAACAGCCCTAAACAATAAATTTCCCTTCAAGCATTCCAGTATGAAAACCCTCAGTAGCCTAATATCCAGAAGCAAATTAGCTGACAATTTGTTGACTGCACATGCCACCCCATATCGTCAGAATGAAAAATCACCTTCCTATCTCGCAACCAACTTGTCCAGACTTGAAGGGCCACCACTAACGGAAAAAGCTCTAAAAATACCAGGTTCCCCGTAAGGTCCACCTCCGACCATTCCCCTCAAGAGCACACCATCATCAACCAAAATATGCACCTCAGCCTTGCACACAAGATGCGTCCATGAACAACTGCAGCACAGCATCAGTCACCCCCACTGCATGCACCAAGGCCGCCTATTGAAGTCCTACTAAAATTCCACCACACCCTCAAGTGTCAAGTCATCTTTGTGTTCAGTAGAAAGCCAAATCCGAGAGCCATCTGCAAAAGACCCTACCCACCAGAAAGATCCTGCACACAAAATTCAACTTTCCCATAAGTATTGAAGGTCCCTCAATGTTACCCTTTTGACCAACCAACACCATCTCAATTAAAATCTGCCAATTTTTCCTCAGTCAAACGACAGTCCATCACCACCGTGTCAGTCTGAATACCTAGAAAACTCAAGAATGTTACCTTTTTCTCCACAGCTCCGGAATACAAAATTCCTTCACCACCTCCCCAAAAAACATCTATCAACCGCATACCCATCTCTGAATCTGCCAGCCCCACAAACAAAAAAAATCATTGAGGTAATGTACCACCAATGACAGACTCGTCCAGACGCAAACCACCCAGTCAACAGAACAGCTGAACATTTCAAAATACGAGCAATAGATCGAACACCCCACCGGCAAACATAAGTCAACGAAAAAGGCCACATAAAGCAAAGCACCTGGACCTGCCTCCCAAACAAAATCCAAAGCCCTTTTCGAAAGAAGCATATCTCCCCATTATCAAAGATATATTTATCCCATCATCCATCGAAGATCCCTTCAAATATGGCAGATGGTGGATCATGCAAAACTGCCCGGGTGCTTTCCCCAAAAGAGAAAATTTGCAAAAGGACCCTGCCATTCTCCCCAATCCTTCCTCCTTGGCCAATTTTCTACACACCACTCAGTATAATCCCTTTGCAGACCGAAGCTTACCAGATAGACGAGATGCCCCTTGATCCACAAACGTCATCAAGAACCCTAAGCTGAAACTCGTTAGCAAGATATAACCCTTTCCCCTCCGCCTAGTGCATCGCTTTATGCCTGACAACATCTGTTTGGCCCTCACTGGTGTCTGTGGCTGCAGCAGCAGCCTCTCCCTGCTTAACCCCTGACTTCCCCTTTTTAAAACAACGGAAGAGGGCATGGACACCACCCCACCCTGAGCATTCATGTTTATATTTTCACACTCTAAAATTACATTTCCCTTTTGTTAAATTGAAAACACAGGCATTTTCTGATTGCAAACACCATGCTAACTCTTGGGGTCGACCCCAACGTTCCCCACCTCCTGACCAAAAGGACTGCCCAACCCGAAGGAGAGTCGTCATTTCCAGCCAGATTCCCATATCATGGTCATCCCAACTAATTTTGGGCAGAGCTGCCAACCTCTGCAAAAATCTGCTCCTCACAACGCCAGCAGTCCATCCCCCCAGTGCTATAAGCCCCATATATTTTCTCAAAATAGCAAAAGAGGGAAGAACCCTGGTCAGGAAACTTTTCACCAATGAAGCTCTCAAATATACAAAATGCCTGCGACAAGTTGCAGACTCCTCACCTGAAGGGGACTTTCATTCATGAAGTATAAAATCGGGCTATGCGCCCTGAAAATATCTGCTTTATAGTCTGTCCTTAAAGTGAAAGTCAATCCTAGCATTTGTGAAACGCTAGGATTGACCATTGGAACAAATAAAGGAGACTTTCATTCATGAAGTATAAAATACTTCATGCAGAAAGCTCCTTTATTTGTTTTAAGCGCTCGTCGCACTGAGCTGCTCAGGCAGCCCACGGCAGAACGCTGTTTTGCTTAGAGGCGACGTTTCCACCTCTTAGCAAATAGCGTGCGGGAAATCTGGTGCCACAGGGCGGATTTCTCGCACGGCTATTGGCTAAGAGGTGAAAACGTCACTACTCAAGCAAAACAACGTTCTGCCGTGGGCTGCCTGAGCAGCTCAGTGCGGCAAACGCTTGAAACAAATAAAAGGAACTTTCTTAATGAAGTATTTTATACTTGATGAATGAAAGTCTCCTTTATGTGTTCCATCAGTCAATCCTAGCGTTTCACAAACGCTAGGATTGACTTTCACTTTAATAAGCCATAGAAGTGTCAGTTGCAAACAAAATTAATACAATCCATCTATCAAGATTAAAAACATGCCCAAAACAAATAAAAAAATACATGGATTATACGTTGTTTACATTTACAACATTAATTTTCTTTAGTCTGTTTGTTTGAGAAGCCTGATTTTTCTTTGGCGCTCTCTACACTCTTTAATAACCCTTGTACATCTTTTGTAGATTTTATTATATAATAGTTTTATTATACTATAGATTTACAGCCAGCGGCTATTAAGATAAGAAAACCTAACAAAGCCGCAAGTAAGGATCACAAGCCTGTCAAGTTAATCAAGACATGTTGCTTTGTTGTGAAAATATTTTGTAAGTCAGAATGAATGTGTCCCCACCAGGGATGTGTAGTTATACAGAGTTATTTGTGTATAGAAATTCCACTGAATACTATTTACTGTACAGGCCTAAGGTTACATTACTGGTTTCTCCGCACAGAATCTGTATCTTTTGTCAAAGTGCAAAGCTTTTATTGGATTTAGTGCAGATATCTGTAATATTTTCGCTCTTGACCATGTTGTGCTGTTTTTTTTTTTTTTTTTTTGAGGGGGTGGAGGTTTGCCTTACTAATACGGGAATGTGTGCAGTATTTACTGGCATTGTTGTGGAGGGCTTGTACCCCATTATAAACATATTGTGGTATGGTAGAAGTAATTATTGTAATGCAAAGATGAGGAAAAACAGTGCTCCTCAATAAGGGAGCCTAAGCCTATATAAAGGAATAGTGTCTCTATAAATATCTTATGTGGGTGAACCAAAAGAGCGCTAATCCGATACAATCAATAGAAAGTAGGAAATATCATCCAATACCAAATTCCTTTTTTTTTTTTTTTTTTTTTAAATATTTTATTTATAGAATAGGCAGATTTACAAAGGAAAAGAAGAAATCAACTGGAGAATGAGTCCTCTAGTTGAAAAAAACAGAAAATCAATAAATTTCCAAATAACAATTATAGCCTTCTTTTATACTTTTATATTAACAATGGCTAAATATTAATACATAGTAGTCTGCCCTTTTATTTTAAGAAAAACATACAATCAGGTCATGACAACAAAAATAAAAAAACAAGGGGAAAAAAATTTTATATAAAAAAAAATCCCCACCATGACCTTTACCCTGACCTACCATCATCTTGTATTTTACCATACTCCCAAGAGTACCAAGTCTGAGTTCTTAAAGGGAAGTATCATTATATCTTGTTCAGAGAGGGTGTTCTGTCGAGAACTCCAATTCCTCGAAAACTCCAATCTGATGTCACTTCGGGTAACTTTTCTATTTTCACTATCTGTTTTGCCTGTCTTGGGGGGTGCACCACCGATCCTCTGGCATACACCCCAAATAAACCTTCGGGAAGGAGGTTTACAAGGGGGGCTTCACGCCCCTTGAACCCCCCAGGCGGAGGCAAAATATATAGTGAAGATAGGTGATGACAGTGCCCATCTGATTGGTTGTGAATCCTGTCACTCACTGAGATTCGAACCAATCAAAACTTCTTGTTGCTAATATCATGGAATTAACGAGTTTATTTTCATCTACGAATTTTTGGTTGGAAGATAGGAATTTAATCTGAACTATATGGAATTTAAACTCTAGCAGTTTCATTTTATTTTGAATCCAATATTCTAATTTTAACCAGAGTTGATTTATTAGTCAACACCTAAAAAAAAAGCATTTAGGGCAACTATTAAAATTAATGTTATGCCATTGGGTGTGTAATAGGACATATATAGCAATTTTAGATGGGATTCTCACCATATTGCAGATAGAGTAGAGGTGCGTACTTAATCTCCTCTTACTGAGGAGAAAAGTTGGTACCATGGGGCTCTGAAGGTGAAACACTTACTAGCCATATTAATCCAAGAATCCAATTTATCCCAGTTCCAATCCCAGCCATGTAAAGAAGTCATTTTATTGATATAATACCTTAATTGTAGATAGGCAAAAAAGTCATTGTTTTCAAGTGAAAATTTTTCTTTCAAATCTGAAAAAGTACTTACGCTCATAGTATCTGTACAGACACATTGAGTTAGTTTATTTAGCCCTAAGGATGCCAAATTTTAAAAAATCTGGGATTGTATACCTGGGATAAACTCTGGGTTATTTTTTTATAGTTTTATGTTTGGAAATATTATGGTTCAGGCCTAAGAAAAGACAAATCTTTCGCCACGCCAATAAAATATTATGAATGGAAGTTAAGTTTTTCAAGTTTTGGGGGAAAAACTTTGGATGACAGTGAGGGAGTGAGTTCAGTGAATAAGGATGTATTATATTTGTTTCTAGATCTAGTGGTGAAAAATAATCTGAATTTGTTAACCATCCTATCACAACTTTCCCCAAAGAGATGAGGCTATATAGGTGGAGGTCTGGCAGAGCGAACCCACCATACTTTTTAGGTAGAAAGAGTTTCTTTAAAGCTATTCTAGGTTTTTTTCCCTGCCAAATGAAATGTAGCATGGCCAATTACAAAGTTTGGAGATCTTTCCTTCTGAGAAAAATAGGTATATTTTGTATTATATAAAGGATCTTAGGAAAGGAAATCATTTTAAAAAGAGATATTCGCCCAGAGAGAGATAATGGAAAATTATGCCATGGTTCCAAGTCAATAGAGGAATAATGTTTAAATTATACCAGTCCTTAGGGTCTAGTGAATTAGATATCCCAAGATATTTAAAAGAGTTTGTCGCGGTTTTAAAGGGGTACGAAAGAGAAGGTTTTTTCTTAACAAAAAAAATTCTGATTTAGTTGTGTTGACCCTATAACCTGAGAATGTACTAAACATGTCAGTAATTTATATAAGGTGATCGTCAGCATATAGTGCAAGTTTGACTACTTTTTATTGATGGTGATACCATCTATATATTGGTGTATAAAAATAGCAAGTGATTCTATGGCAATAATGAATAAAAGAGGTGAAAGCGGGCTGCCTTGATCAAGCCATATATTCTAAATTAATTGGCCATTGATCAAAAGTGTTTTAGGTTTATTGTAAATATTTGTCACAAATTGCAAAATGGGTCCTCTGAAACCAAATTTATCCATTGAAAAGAATATATGATCATGTTGTATCGAGTCAAACGCCTTCTCTGCATCCAAGGAAATAACAGCAGGATCTTCCAGACCAGGCCTTTCTGTTGAATCCTTGGAGGCCCATTTATCAAGCTCCGTATGGAGCTTGTGGGCCCGAGTCTTCAGACTCGCCAGAAACAGCAGTTATGAAGCAGCGGTCTAAAGACTGCTGCTCCATAACCCTGTCCACCTGATCTGAGCAGGCGGACAGGAATCACCATTATTTGACCCAATCGAGTACGATCGGGTTGATTGACACCTCCCTGCTGGCGGACGATTGGCTGCGAGTCTGCAGGGGGCGGCGTTGCACCACCAGCTCTTGTGAGCTGCTGGTGCAATGCTGAATACGGAGAGCGTATTGCTCTCCGCATTCAGCGAGGTCTTGCGGACCTGATCCGCACTGTCGGATCAGGTCCGCAAGACCTTGTTAAATAGGCCTCTTGGAGTTAAAGGGACATAATGCTAAATCACTTGAAACTGATGCAGTATAACTGTAAAAAGCTGACAGGAAAATATCACCTGAGCATCTCTATGTTATACTTCACAATTTCCTCAGCTCAGCAGACTAAGTTCTGTGTAAAAAGTTATACTCGGCTGCAGCCCAGCAGCAGATAAAAAAAAAATAAAATGAAGAAATGAACAGCAGCCAATCAGCATCAGCAGTGCTGAGGTCATGAACTCTTTTACTGTGATCTCATGAGATTTGACTTAACTCTCATGAGATTTCATTGTAAACTTCCTTACACTGAATAGGGAAATAACATGAGAGTGCACGAGGCTCAACGCTTCGGCTGTCCCAGGACAGACATACTGATATGCTGCTTAGAAGTCCTTTACAATGGGATGTTGCTACTGAGAAACTTTTGAGGTAAAATATCTTTCTTTTTTACATAGAGATGTTCAGGTGATATTTTCTAGTCCACTTTTTACTGCTATACTGCATCACTTTCAAATGTTTAAACATTTGGGTATTATGGCCCTTTAAGATAGTCTATAATAAGAAACAATTCTTGCTGAAGAATTTTTGCCCTTCAAAACTCCTACTTGATCAAAGGGAACCTAAGGGAACATTTACTGTCTATCGAACATTCTAGTGAAAAAAGAAATTTAGACCTCCCAGTTCCCAAACACTAGAGAGTGCACAACAGCAATTTAAATATTTCCACTTTACTATGATAGAGAAGTTTTTAAAAATAGAAGAGGAGGAAATCATGCAAATGTCCTCCTAAGAGCAGAAGCCAGATGGATTTTTCAACTCCAAACCCTGCACCCAAAGGGTCTAAACCTTGAATTCTTACAAGATAATTGACAAAAAAATCCCCCAAATATGTACATATTGAATATCAATTGTGTGATCCTTATGTGTTTCTAAAACATATGTCTTTGCAGTAAAATTGTGCAAAAAAAAAAAAAAATAATACCAGATCGCTGTTTTAACTATGTATTTATTTATAATTTTTACTCCCAAAATAATATTTTTTATTCGCAAATATTCTTAATATATAAGAAGAATGAAAGATATTTGCCAGACATTCTCTGATTTAAAATCATGTTGATATGACCCTGTTCTAACTATGTACTTATTCACATTTATCTCCCTAAATAATGATTTTTATACCAAATATTTTCAATTTATAAGCAATATAAATGATATATGCAAGACATTCTCTGATTCAAAATCAGTGTTGAAAATTATCCTATGAAATCAACACCGCATTACATAAAACATCAAAAAAAGGAATATGCCTTTAAGGAACCTAATTAAGAATAGGGTATAAAACACCCCTCTCCACCCTAAGTATCCAGCTTGACAAAGGCTGCTTAGACAGTTGAAACACGTTGCTAGGATACAGCCACAAGAATCCACCTCCATCCTGCTCCAGAATTGGTCTGACCCAGGAAATACAGGATTATATTGAAAAAGAAGCAATCACCTTTATTCTGTTGAGGACTCGAGTAAGACTGTGAAATACGGAATTTGGCTTTTGGATGCCATTTATTATTCAGTGATCTGAATTAACTGTGATTAATACCAAATACACTACAGATCTCATATTCCACCCTATTCAGTAAACCAGTTAAATTGGGACGATACTGCTTTCCCACTTAAGAGCAGATGATTATATGCTGTCTGCTTTTATGTTTGATGTTTTGATCTTTTGCTATCTGCCATTTGATCATATCTTGTCATAGTCACATATATCACTTTGATAGTAGGAATTTGGTATTGGATGATATTTCATACTTTCTGCTTATTTTATTTTTTTATATACAGCGTATTTTGAACAGGAAGGTTGGCCAACCTAGAGACACTATATGTTTTTACACAGACATTTGTTTTTTTATTATGATGTGCTTTAACCCTTTCCTGCCGGGGGTTAAAGTGCCTACATCGGAACAACTGTTTCTGATGTAGACAAATTGAAATCACGCGATTGGATCGGGTCTGGGGGGCGTCCTTATAACCCTAGGAACGCCCTCCAGACCGTGATTAAATCCAGAAAGCGCAGTAGGCTTCAGGACAGTCATTGGCTATGACGTTCTATTCCGTCATAACGGCTCTAAAGCCCATTGTAATTATGACGGAATAGAACGGCATAACGGCGTTAAAAGGTTAAACTGTGATTTTTGGAACAATATTAAATCCTATTGATTGTTTCTTATTATCACTCTTTTGGTTATATATATATATATTCCTCGTTTGCAAGAAGGCACTCACTGGTCTTTAGTAAAAAACAACTTTTAATTCATAGATTTAAAAAGCAATTACATCCATAACGTTTCGATGTCGTTATGACATCTTTGTCAAATGTTCTGCTAACATCACCAATATAGGACAAACATGTTTCCAAAGTAGAAAATCGCTGCGCAGCGATTTTCTACTTTGGAAACATGTTTGTCCTATATGATCTAAGCAATTACTATGTAGAATGTTGCAGGGTCATGTACATTGCACCATACTTTATGTATGATAGAGGTACTCTAGCTCTCTCTGATTAGTGAATTGTGCCTTCTCATATGAGGAAGTAGCACAATCTAAATATAAAGAGAAATTGATAACATTTGCATAAGATCTGCTTGTAAATCTGTTGTTCAGTAAACTTTTAATATGTCGCTTTGATGGAAAATTTTAAAAGGGGTTTTACTGTTTCAGATCAGTCAAAAAACATTTTCTCCAACATAGGTGTGTCCGGTCCACGGCGTCATCCTTACTTGTGGGACACTCTCTTCCCCAACAGGAAATGGCAAAGAGCCCAGCAAAGCTGGCCACATGATCCCCCCCAGGCTCCGCCCACCCCAGTCATTCTCTTTGCCGTTGTACAGGCAACATCTCCACGGAGATGGCTTAGAGTTTTTTAGTGTTTAACTGTAGTTTTTATTATTCAATCAAGAGTTTGTTATTTTGAAATAGTGCTGGTATGTACTATTTACTCAGAAACAGAAAAGAGATGAAGATTTCTGTTTGTATGAGGAAAATGATTTTAGCAACCGTCACTAAAATCCATGGCTGTTCCACACAGGACTGTTGAGAGCAATTAACTTCAGTTGGGGGAACAGTGAGCAGTCTCTTGCTGCTTGAGGTATGACACATTCTAACAAGACGATGTAATGCTGGAAGCTGTCATTTTCCCTATGGGATCCGGTAAGCCATGTTTATTAAGATCGTAAATAAGGGCTTCACAAGGGCTTATTAAGACTGTAGACATTTTCTGGGCTAAATCGATCATATTTACACACATTTAGCCTTGAGGAATCATTTAATCTGGGTATTTTTTGTTAAATAATATCGGCAGGCACTGTTTTAGACACTTTATTCTATAGGGGCTTTCCCTAATCATAGTCAGAGCCTCATTTTCGCGCCGGTATGGCGCACTTGTTTTTGAGAACAGCATGGCATGCAGCTGCATGTGTGTGGAGCTCTGATACATAGAAAAGTCTTTCTGAAGGCATCATTTGGTATCGTATTCCCCTTTGGGCTTGGTTGGGTCTCAGCAAAGCAGATACCAGGGACTGTAAAGGGGTTAAAGTTAAAAACGGCTCCGGTTCCGTTATTTTAAGGGTTAAAGCTTCCAAATTTGGTGTGCAATACTTTTAAGGCTTTAAGACACTGTGGTGAAAATTTGGTGAATTCTGAACAATTCCTTCATGTTTTTTCGCAATTGCAGTAATAAAGTGTGTTCAGTTTAAAATTTAAAGTGACAGTAACGGTTTTATTTTAAAACGTTTTTTGTACTTTGTTATCAAGTTTATGCCTGTTTAACATGTCTGAACTACCAGATAGACTGTGTTCTGAATGTGGGGAAGCCAGAATTCCTATTCATTTAAATAAATGTGATTTATGTGACAATGACAATGATGCCCAAGATGATTCCTCAAGTGAGGGGAGTAAGCATGGTACTGCATCATTCCCTCCTTCGTCTACACGAGTCTTGCCCACTCAGGAGGCCCCTAGTACATCTAGCGCGCCAATACTCCTTACTATGCAACAATTAACGGCTGTAATGGATAATTCTGTCAAAAACATTTGAGCCAAAATGAACACTTATCAGCGTAAGCGCGACTGCTCTGTTTTAGATACTGAAGAGCATGACGACGCTGATCATAATGGTTCTGAAGGGCCCCTAACCCAGTCTGATGGGGCCAGGGAGGTTTTGTCTGAGGGAGAAATTACTGATTCAGGGAACATTTCTCAACAAGCTGAACCTGATGTGATTACGTTTAAATTTAAGTTGGAACATCTCCGCATTCTGCTTAAGGAGGTATTATCCACTCTGGATGATTGTGACAAGTTGGTCATCCCAGAGAAACTATGTAAAATGGACAAGTTCCTAGAGGTCCCGGGGCTCCCAGAAGCTTTTCCTATACCCAAGCGGGTGGCGGACATTGTTAATAAAGAATGGGAAAGGCCCGGTATTCCTTTCGTCCCTCCCCCCATATTTAAAAAATTGTTTCCTATGGTCGACCCCAGAAAGGACTTATGGCAGACAGTCCCCAAGGTCGAGGGAGCGGTTTCCACTTTAAACAAACGCACCACTATACCCATAGAGGATAGTTGTGCTTTCAAAGATCCTATGGATAAAAAATTAGAAGGTTTACTTAAAAAGATGTTTGTTCAGCAGGGTTACCTTCTACAACCAATTTCATGCATTGTCCCTGTAGCTACAGCCGCATGTTTCTGGTTCGATGAGCTGATAAAGGCGGTCGATAGTGATTCTCCTCCTTATGAGGAGATTATGGACAGAATCAATGCTCTCAAATTGGCTAATTCTTTCACCCTAGACGCCACTTTGCAATTGGCTAGGTTAGCGGCTAAGAATTCTGGGTTTGCTATTGTGGCGCGCAGAGCGCTTTGGTTGAAATCTTGGTCAGCTGATGCGTCTTCCAAGAACAAGCTACTTAACATTCCTTTCAAGGGGAAAACGCTGTTTGGTCCTGACTTGAAAGAGATTATCTCTGATATCACTGGGGGTAAGGGCCACGCCCTTCCTCAGGATCGGCCTTTCAAGGCAAAAAATAAACCTAATTTTCGTCCCTTTCGTAGAAATGGACCAGCCCAAAGTGCTACGTCCTCTAAGCAAGAGGGTAATACTTCTCAAGCCAAGCCAGCTTGGAGACCAATGCAAGGCTGGAACAAGGGAAAGCAGGCCAAGAAACCTGCCACTGCTACCAAGACAGCTTGAAATGTTGGCCCCCGATCCAGGACCGGATCTGGTGGGGGGCAGACTCTCTCTCTTCGCTCAGGCTTGGGCAAGAGATGTTCTGGATCCTTGGGCGCTAGAAATAGTCTCCCAAGGTTATCTTCTGGAATTCAAGGGGCTTCCCCCAAGGGGGAGGTTCCACAGGTCTCAGTTGTCTTCAGACCACATAAAAAGACAGGCATTCTTACATTGTGTAGAAGACCTGTTAAAAATGGGAGTGATTCATCCTGTTCCATTAAGAGAACAAGGGATGGGGTTCTACTCCAATCTGTTCATAGTTCCCAAAAAAGAGGGAACGTTCAGACCAATCTTAGATCTCAAGATCTTAAACAAGTTTCTCAAGGTTCCATCGTTCAAGATGGAAACCATTCGAACTATTCTTCCTTCCATCCAGGAAGGTCAATTCATGACCACAGTGGATTTAAAGGATGCGTATCTACATATTCCTATCCACAAGGAACATCATCGGTTCCTAAGGTTCGCATTCCTGGACAAGCATTACCAGTAAGTGGCGCTTCCTTTCGGATTAGCCACTGCTCCAAGGATTTTCACAAAGGTACTAGGGTCCCTTCTAGCTGTGGTAAGACCAAGGGGCATTGCTGTAGTACCTTACTTGGACGACATTCTGATTCAAGCGTCGTCCCTTCCTCAAGCAAAGGCTCACACGGACATTGTCCTGGCCTTTCTCAGATCTCACGGATGGAAAGTGAACGTGGAAAAGAGTTCTCTATCTCCGTCAACAAGGGTTCCCTTCTTGGGAACAATAATAGACTCCTCAGAAATGAGGATTTTTCTGACAGAGGCCAGAAAAACAAAACTTCTAGACTCTTGTCGGATACTTCATTCCGTTCCTCTTCCTTCCATAGCGCAGTGCATGGAAGTGATCGGTTTGATGGTAGCGGCAATGGACATAGTTCCTTTTGCGCGCATTCATCTAAGACCATTACAACTGTGCATGCTCAGTCAGTGGAATGGGGACTATACAGACTTGTCTCCGAAGATACAAGTAAATCAGAGGACCAGAGACTCACTCCGTTGGTGGCTGTCCCTGGACAACTTGTCACAAGGGATGACATTCCGCAGACCGGAGCGGGTCATCGTCACGACCGACGCCAGTCTGATGGGCTGGGGCGCGGTCTGGGGATCCCTGAAAGCTCAGGGTCTTTGGTCTCGGGAAGAATCTCTTCTACCGATAAATATTCTGGAACTGAGAGCGATATTCAATGCTCTCAAGGCTTGGCCTCAGCTAGCAAGGGCCAAGTTCATACGGTTTCAATCAGACAACATGACAACTGTTGCGTACATCAACCATCAGGGGGGAACAAGGAGTTCCCTAGCGATGGAAGAAGTGACCAAAATCATTCTATGGGCGGAGTCTCACTCCTGCCACCTGTCTGCTATCCACATCCCAGGAGTGGAAAATTGGGAAGCGGATTTTCTGAGTCGTCAGACATTGCATCCGGGGGAGTGGGAACTCCATCCGGAAATCTTTGCCCAAGTCACTCAGCTGTGGGGCATTCCAGACATGGATCTGATGGCCTCTCGTCAGAACTTCAAAGTTCCTTGCTACGGGTCCAGATCCAGGGATCCCAAGGCGGCTCTAGTGGATGCACTAGTAGCACCTTGGACCTTCAAACTAGCTTATGTGTTCCCGCCGTTTCCTCTCATCCCCAGGCTGGTAGCCAGGATCAATCAGGAGAGGGCGTCGGTGATCTTGATAGCTCCTGCGTGGCCACGCAGGACTTGGTATGCAGATCTGGTGAATATGTCATCGGCTCCACCTTGGAAGCTACCTTTGAGACGAGACCTTCTTGTTCAGGGTCCGTTCGAACATCCGAATCTGGTTTCACTCCAGCTGACTGCTTGGAGATTGAACGCTTGATCTTATCGAAGCGAGGATTCTCAGATTCTGTTATCGATACTCTTGTTCAGGCCAGAAAGCCTGTAACTAGAAAGATTTACCACAAAATTTGGAAAAAATATATCTGTTGGTGTGAATCTAAAGGATTCCCTTGGGACAAGGTTAAGATTCCTAAGATTCTATCCTTCCTTCAAGAAGGATTGGAAAAAGGATTATCTGCTAGTTCCCTGAAGGGACAGATTTCTGCCTTGTCTGTGTTACTTCACAAAAAGCTGGCAGCTGTGCCAGATGTTCAAGCCTTTGTTCAGGCTCTGGTTAGAATTAAGCCTGTTTACAAACCTTTGACTCCTCCTTGGAGTCTCAACTTAGTTCTTTCAGTTCTTCAGGGGGTTCCGTTTGAATCCTTACATTCCGTTGATATTAAGTTTTGTTTTTAGTTGCAATTTCTTCTGCCAGAAGAGTTTCAGAATTATCTGCTCTGCAGTGTTCTCCTCCTTATCTGGTGTTCCATGCAGATAAGGTGGTTTTACGTACTAAACCTGGTTTTCTTCCAAAAGTTGTTTCTAACAAAAACATTAACCAGGAGATTATCGTACCTTCTCTGTGTCCGAAACCAGTTTCAAAGAAGGAACGTTTGTTGCACAATTTGGATGTTGTTCGCGCTCTAAAATTCTATTTAGATGCTACAAAGGATTTTAGACAAACATCTTCCTTGTTTGTTGTTTATTCCGGTAAAAGGAGAGGTCAAAGAGCAACTTCTACCTCTCTCTCTTTTTGGATTAAAAGCATCATCAGATTGGCTTACGAGACTGCCGGACGGCAGCCTCCCGAAAGAATCACGGCTCATTCCACTAGGGCTGTGGCTTCCACATGGGCCTTCAAGAACGAGGCTTCTGTTGATCAGATATGTAGGGCAGCGACTTGGTCTTCACTGCACACTTTTACCAAATTTTACAAGTTTGATACTTTTGCTTCTTCTGAGGCTATTTTTGGGAGAAAGGTTTTGCAAGCCGTGGTGCCTTCCATTTAGGTGACCTGATTTGCTCCCTCCCTTCATCCGTGTCCTAAAGCTTTGGTATTGGTTCCCACAAGTAAGGATGACGCCGTGGACCGGACACACCTATGTTGGAGAAAACAGAATTTATGTTTACCTGATAAATTACTTTCTCCAACGGTGTGTCCGGTCCACGGCCCGCCCTGGTTTTTTTAATCAGGTCTGATAATTTATTTTCTTTAACTACAGTCACCACGGTACCATATGGTTTCTCCTATGCAAATATTCCTCCTTAACGTCGGTCGAATGACTGGGGTGGGCGGAGCCTGGGGGGGATCATGTGGCCAGCTTTGCTGTGCTCTTTGCCATTTCCTGTTGGGGAAGAGAGTGTCCCACAAGTAAGGATGACGCCGTGGACCGGACACACCGTTGGAGAAAGTAATTTATCAGGTAAACATAAATTCTGTTTTTGAAAGGCCTATTCAGTATGTTTGCTATATGTTTATAGTATCTTATTTCTGTGACCAGTTAGGGGCAGATACAAATGTGTTTCTTCATTGATGAAGTAATCAGTTGCTGAGGTGCCTGGGTTTTAATGGATCCCCTTTCTACTCCCCTTGTATAAATTGTATAGGCAGTCATTTACCTAATGTAATAACTGTGTTATGAAGAGAGAAAATGAAGGACATACAATACAGCCCCTCTAAGAAAGGAGAAAAAATGCACACAGGATATACAAATTATAATGGCAAATTGTATTAAAAAATTCATACTTCAATCAGGTATAGCTCAAAGAACTTGAATAAAATGAAACCTCTATTAGAACACCCAAGAAAAACCTTTGCATCATATACTACAAAAAGTAAGCAGATACTGATGACCATAAGTGTAAATGAAGTCCCAGTGACAGACAACGAACTTAGCAAATGCTGCACTCAAGGGCTTCATGATATTGATCATATGCAGGGCATCTTTTACTTGCAAGCTTACTATTGCGGAGTTATACCTCGCAAACTCCAAGCAAACAAAAAACGCCATCTTCCTTCTTCCTCCCAGTCCGTGCCGGATAGGTAGCGTGACGTAGCAGGTGGGAGGAGTAACGCTTCACTCACTTGTCCATGATTCGTCAGACTGTCACAGATCCTTCCATATAGGCTCTCTGCATCTTTCAGCAGATATGTGCACAGTTCAAATCACATATAGTGACACTCGAACGTCCGCCAAGAGAGAGTATATGAAAACAAACGGCTTTAACATAAATACAGTTCTGTACTATACAAGGCTTACCAGGTTGACACGGCTTTTGAGTGGTGTACCTGATCACATATGTGATATATTGTAATAGTGCCGCTGATGAGTGGTTTTGGATGCAACAGGTCCCTACAAAGCGTGCAAGTACAGGCTTTTTTTATGATAAAGCCGTGTGTTTTCATATAGCGCATTTGCTGCGGTCGTTGTGTGTCCGGGATTTCATTTACACTTATGGTCATCAGTATCTGCTTACTTTTTGTAGAATATGATGCAAAGGTTTTTCTTGGGTGTTCTAATAGAGGTTTCATTTTATTCTTTGAGCTATACCTGATTGAAGTATGAATTTTTTAATAAAATTCGCCATTATAATTTGTATATACTGTGTGCTATTTTTTCGCCTTTCCTAAAGGGGCAGTATTGTATATCCTTCATTTTCTCTCTTAATGTTTCCTTGCATTTATTCTTAAAGGGATGCACCGGATTTTATATTTAAAATGAAGTAGTACTTACTCCTCTTTCTATTATTAAATATAATTTTAATAACTGAAAAGGATTAGCAATCAACTTCCTAATGTATTAATTGTATAGGACTGTAAGTCAGCTACCTAATGTAATAACTGTATAGGATTGGCAGTCAGCTACCTAATGTAATAATGTATAGGATTGGCAATCAGCTACCTAATGTAATAATTGTATAGGACTGGCAATCAGCTACCTAATGTAATAACTGTATAGGATTGGCAGTCAGCTACCTAATGTATTAATTGTATAGGATTGGCAGTCAGCTACCTAATGAAATAATTGTATCGGATTGGCACTCAGATACCTAATGTAATAACTGTATAGGTTTGGCAGTCAGCTACCTAATGTAATAATGTATAGGATTGGCAATCAGCTACCTAATGTAATAACTGTATAGATTGGCAGTCAGCTACCTAATGTAATAATGTATAGGATTGGCAATCAGCTACCTAATGTAATAATTGTATAGGACTGGCAATCAGCTACCTAATGTAATAATTGTATAGGACTGGCAATCAGCTACCTAATGTAATAACTGTATAGGATTGGCAGTCAGCTACCTAATGTATTAACTGTATAAGATTGGCAGTCAGTTTCCTAATGTATTAATTGTATAGGACTGGCAATCAGCTACCTAATGTAATAACTGTATAGGATTGGCAATCGTCTACCTAATGTAATAATTGTATAGCATTGGCAGTCAGCTACCTAATGTAATAATTGTATACGATTGGCAATCAGCTACCTAAAGTAATAACTGTATAGGATTGGCAGTCAGCTACCTAATGTAATAATTGTATAGGATTGGCAGTCAGCTACCTAATGTAATAATTGTATAGGACTGGCAATCAGCTACCTAATGTAATAATTGTATAGGATTGGCTGTCAGCTACCTAATGAAATAATTGTATATGATTGGCAATCGGCTACCTAATTTAATAATTGTATAGTATTGGCAATCGGCTACCTAACGTATTTACTGTATGGGCTCCAAAGCATACAACATACACAGTACAACTGACATGTAAAATAGGATTACCCATTTTGAAACAATAGCAAGCACATCTTGCTTAGAAGTATACAAGGTAACTCTCCCTTATACGATTTTCCTATGTTCATTGTATTGCCTAACACATGATTGCGGATGCATCATAAATATCACACAGATGAAATGACAGAATATCTGTGGAGCAATATATTGGTATTAATAAGGAAATAATAAGGGAGTGTATAGGCTGAAGAAGAGAAGGGTAATTTACACTTTTTCGTATACACAATAAGACATTTAAATTACAGTGGTCAGCACATTATTTTTACTTTTAATACTATTAAAAAAGTTTTTTGCAAGGGTATCCACCATGGATAATGAAACTGAGGAATCATATGTTTTGGGTGATTTTAAAGAGGAAACTTCTGATTTGTACAAAGACATAGCATACACACTGGACAGTTTGTTTTTTGATATAGATGAATTGCGTAAAAGAGATATTAAACTGGAATTGGACATAAGGTCCTTCCTATTAAATGTCCATGAGAAGCGTATTCCAAGGGGACTTAGAATACGCAAATTCCCCTCATTCACAGTCAATAATCCTGATTTCATTAACAAATGGAATACAATATTAGATACATTTCCTTTGCTCTGATGGATTTGCTTATTCAATTTAAAATAGAACAGAGGAGAGATATTTTGCTTGAATTGAAAGAATTACAGAACAAATTAAGATGCCATCAGCATGATGAAAATTTCAAAAAATATGATCAACAATTTGAAAAAAATATGATTGATTTTAAACAAGAGCTTTGGCAATTCAAATCCAGGAAGATGCTAAGGGACAAAAAGGATTATGATCAGAAACAGGTGTATCGCTGGAGCCAAGATGATCAGGCTAAACCAAGATATAACAGAAGACACAACAGAAATAAGAATAATAATTCTAACAAAAAGGGAAAAGCGATTACATTTGCGGATACAGACACTGAGTATGAGTATGACTCCTCGGAAGGTGAAGTAGGGGAAGAATCATATGCGCTCTCTTTGGAAGGTGAAGGACAGCCAAGAATAGAAGCATCTGATAACTCAGTCTCAAAAAAACGAGACTCGCCAGACTGTACCCACTGCAAGAAAAAAACCCACCAAGGTAGAAGAGGGAAAAGGAGAAAGAGGAACCAACCCAACCAGAAAAGGAGAAAAAAACAAGACCTACAGAACTTATCCAACACGTTCTCAGAATGCTCAGAAAAAAATATTCCTAAATAATGATGTTATCAATTTGTCAAGCAAAAATCTTAATGAAATTGAGATACAAGTTCTCTCCAAAGGTTTGAATTTTGTCCCTGATAATCATTTTAACATTTATTAATAGGTTTGTACGCAAACTCACTCTGCGTAAACACTATTATGGTTCAGATGAAGATCAGGGACAAAATGAAGCTGAGACTGATGTAGGAGATGTTTGTGAACCAGAGGCGTTAAGTGAATTTTCTGATCTCTGAAGTTTAATTGATCTTAAACAGTTACAAAAGGACTGTGATAAAAATTTGGAAGATCTGATACAAGAAAAAGATATTTCTCTAGGCCATATCAGGAATAAAAGTTACTTTTATCCAATCCATACTAGGCCTAAGGTTCTAGATATTTTTCAAAAATCAGTTGAGGATAAACTAAGAGAATTACATAACTCACAAAAACCCAATAGATTTCAGCCTAACTTCACTAAATGCTCTGACTTCTGAAGATACTCTAGTCATCAGGCAGTCAAATAAAGGCGGCAACGTGGTAGTTCTCAATAAACAGGACTATGTTGCCGAATCCTTGAGACAGCTGAATGATAGAGAGGTATATACAAAACTGGGTGACAATCCAACAGTGAAGTACAGGAATGAACTGACAAATTTGGTACTGTATGCTAAGCACAACAATATTATAAATAAAACGATTCAGGAAAAGATCATTCCAGAGTTGCCAGTCATTCCTGTTTTTCACTATCTCCCTAAAACTCATAAAAATCTATTAAGTCCACAGGGTAGACCCATCATATCGGGCATAGATTCTTTGAATGAGCCCATGTCAGAGATAATTGATTCATTTTTACAGCCCTTAGTTAGGGACTTACCGAGCTATATACAGGACACCACGGCCCTTTTGAATAAAATCCAAAATGTAGAATGGAAACCCTCATACAGGTTTATTTCAGCAGATGTTTCTTCACTATATACTACTATACAGCATGAGAAGGGGATTAAAGCAATTGATTTCTTTTTGGAACAGAATACTAAATTTACATCTCCTACCAAGATCTTTATACTAAGAGCAATAGAATATCTGCTAAGTCATAATTTTTTTCTGTTTCAGAACAGTTTCTATCTCCAGAGACGTGGGACGGCCATGGGGGCAAAATTCGCCCCCTCATATGCCAACCTGTTTATGGGTTGGTGGGAGCTGTCCCACGTCTTTGGAGATAGAAACCCTTTCAGAGCTAAGATAATTAAATTCTACAGGTATATTGACAACCTGCTTTTTGTGTTTGATGGGGACCAGGAGGAGGCAAAAGAGTTTTGTAGGTATCTCAATGTCAACAACTGTGATTTAAAATTTACTAGTGAGCAGAGCAGTACACATATACATTTTCTTGACATCACATTAACAAGTACAAACAAACACACCATTGAGACTAGTATATATAGGAAGCCAACAGCTGGGAATACTATTCTCAAATTTAACTCATGTCATCCAAGACATGTTGTTAAGGGCATTCCTAAAGGAGAGTATATAAGAATAAAAAGGAATTGTACCAATGAGGATGAGTATCAGATCAAATCTCAAGAAGCAACAAGGAGATTTATTGATAGGGGCTACAATGAGAAAATCTTAAAAGAGGCAAAAAATAGTGTGGATTTAATACCTAGACAAGACTTACTTAAATATAGGAACAAGCGAAGGAAAACATCTTATAATAAAAAAATAAAATTCATTACAACTTATAGTCTAGAGTATAATAAGGTGTGTAATATTGTTAGGGACTCCATACCCATCCTTTACTCTGATCCCATTCTGAAAGAGATCTTGATGGAGGGCTGTGATTTTATCCCAAAACGTCGGAAGACATTGGGTAATTTTCTTTCTCCCTCAGATGTAAAATCTAAAAAAACAGCATGCTGGTTAAAATAAAGAAAAGGCTTCTTTAAGTGTAGGCGCCCAATATGTACTACCTGTGATTATGTTAAAGAAGGTGAGGAATTTAAATCTACTGTCACTAATAAAATATATAAAATACATCATTACATTAATTGTTCAACCACTCACGTGGTCTACCTACTTACATGCAAGATTTGTTATCAACAATACACAGGGAAGACAAAAAGACCCCTAAAAGAGAGATTTTTGGAGCATCTTCGCTCAATAGAGGATGTGTATTCAGATACACCAGTATCAAGACATTTTAAAACATTACACAATGCAGACACAACAGCTCTCACCATACAGGGAATTGATTTTGTTCCCCGCTGGAGAAGAGGGGGTGATAGAGAGATGTCACTTGACAAAAGGGAAGTCATGTGGATGTTCAATCTACAGACTACTCATCCTCATGGGCTGAACATGAGAAGAGATTTGGATTTATTTGCCAAGTAATACATATTCTTTACGGAATTTTGTCATAAATTGTTTAAACAGAATTAGTTTGCAAAAAAGAAAATTTTTAAGTGTGTCTCTTGTCATAGGCTCATTTTGAACACTTTATCTCCCCTCTGAAATAATAACCAAACAACTGATTTAAACAATATATCATAATATATCGTATACAGCATATGATTGCAATAAAGGGTTTACATAATTTAGAGGCATGCCTTTTGTCATAGGCTCATTCTAAACATTTTTCTTTCCCCTTTAAATTAATAAACAACTTAGTGTAGATGAGACTTAAACAACATTCAATAATATTAGTCCATATTTAAGCTATTCTTCTACCTTATATGCATGATAGGAGGTATACACTGCGTTGTATATAAACATATATATGTTTTTTCCTTAAATGTCCTCTTATCATGGGCTCATATGTGTTATATTTTTTCTTGTTGGATATAATCACATTTATTTACACAAATGTTTATGTATCTTTATTGTATATGGTATCATTAACATAGAAATAAGGTTTCTTGTCATAGGCTCCCTTGCTATAAACAGCAACTTACAAGTCTTTTTCTATGTGTAATGTCACTTTAAGATCTGTGAGAATAAAAGGAGAACAGAACAGGTGCATCAACTAGCAGTGATCAAGTGCGTGGAGCACGATACGTTTGCTGTTTTTTGCACCTGTTCTCATACTTATATTTTGCACAATTGTGCTGACCACTTTTTAAACCTTTTTTGTATGTTTTTAACTTATTTTGGAATAAAGCTGAACATTTAAACATACACTTTTTGGGCTTGGAGCGCTTTTTTATGTTCCCTCTCTGGACTATTGCCTAATGAAATAGTTGTATAGGATTGGCAATAGTCTACCTAATGTAATAACTGTATAGGATTGGCAGTCAGCTACCTAATGTAATAATTGTATAGGACTGACAATCAGCTACCTAATGAAATAACTGTATAGGATTGGCAGTCAGCTACATAATTTAATAATTGTATAAGATTGGCAATAGTTTACCTAATGTAATAACTGTATAGGATTGGCAATCAGCTACCTAATGTAATAACTGTATAGGATTGGCAATCAGTTACCGAATGTAATAACTATATAGAATTGGCAGTTACCTAATGTAGTAATTGTATAGGATTGGCAATCAGCTACCTACTGTAATAATTGTATAGGATTGGCAATCAGCTACCTAATGTAATAATTGTACAGGATTGGCAATCGGCTACCTAATGTAATAATTGTATAGGATTGGCAGTCAGCTGCCTAATGAAATAATTGTATAGGATTGGCAATAGTCTACCTAATGTAATAACTGTATTGGATTGGCAATCAGCTACCTAATGTAATAATTGTACAGGATTGGCAATCAGCTACCTAATGTAATAATTGTATAGGATTGGCAGTCAGCTGCCTAATGAAATAATTGTATAGGATTGGCAATAGTCTACCTAATGTAATAACTGTATTGGATTGGCAATCAGCTACCTAATGTAATAACAATATAGAATTGGCAGTTACCTAATGTAGTAATTGTATAGGATTGGCAATCAGATACCTAATGTAATAATTGTACAGGATTGGCAATCAGCTACCTAATGTAATAATTGTATAGGATTGGCAGTCAGCTGCCTAATGAAATAATTGTATAGGATTGGCAATAGTCTACCTAATGTAATAACTGTATTGGATTGGCAATCAGCTACCTAATGTAATAACTGTATAGGATTGGCAGTTAGCTACCTAATGTAATAATTGTATATAATTGGCAATCGGCTACCTAATGTAATAATTGTATAGGATTGGCAATCAGCTACCTAATGTAATAATTATATAGGATTGGCAATCGGCTACCTAATGTATTTACTGTATGGGCTCCAAAGCATACAACATACACAGTACAACTGACATGTAAAATAGGATTACCCATTTTGAAATGAGGGGTCTCATACTCCTTAAGATCACTATATTAGTTATATCAGGTGATCACTATATTAATTGTAATCACCTGTTTACCAGGTAATTTCTATGGTGCTCTCTGGGCTTTAAAAGGGAACCTAGCACCCCAAAATAAGCACTACAATGGGGCAAATGACCCAGGTTTCAAAAGAAGGGTACAATCCAGGAAACAAATTGAAGCAGCCATAAGTGAAAAATAAAAAGCGAAACTTTATTTAACAATCATTAAAATCCCTCTATAAGAGGGCAATGGAAGCTGATACAAGTAAGAATCACAGTAACTTACTGTGATTCTTTCTTCTATCAGCTTCCATTGCCCTCTTATGGAGAGATTTTAACGATTGTTAAATAAAGTTTTGCTTTTTATTTTTCACTTATGGCTGCTTCAATTTGTTTCCTGGATTGTATTTAACTGCCTGACACAAGCAGCCATACCTTCATCTGTGGCGTTCGCCTGACCAGAGGCTCCATTGGGTTGATTTATAAGAAGATACGCCACATAGCATAATTCTGTGTGATATTTCAGATAGGTAAATCAAACTCTGATACACTCACGTTTTGTGAAGCACCAAGATGTGGTGCAGGTTGGGCAGGCCTTAGAGTTGTCCGGTATAACTCTCCTCTCAAGCTCCCAGAAACCAGGTCTCAGTCCCTATGCGATTGTAACGCTTGGGGATCCGCTTCACTATTCCCACCTCCAGTTATTAGAGGATTCAAAAAGCAAAGGAAATCCAAAGAGGCAAAGTAGCAAGTTGTATAAAAGACAAGTGTTTTATTAACACATTAAAAACACAGCAACGCCTGAAGAAACAGTACTGGTTACTGAGAAACGCGTTGCTGTGTTTTTAATGTGTTAATAAAACACTTGTCTTTTATACAACTTGCTACTTTGTCTCTTTGGATTTCCTTTGCTTTTTGAATCCTCTAATAACTGGAGGTGGGAATAGTGAAGCGGATCCCCAAGCGTTACGTTCGCATAGGGACTGAGACCTGGGAGCTTGAGAGGAGAGTTATACCGGACAACTCTAAGGTTCTGGCCTGCCCAGCCTGCACCACATCTTAGTGCTTCACAAAACGTGAGTGTATCAGAGTTTGATTTACCTATCTGAAATATCACACAGAATTATGCTATGTGGCGCCTTCTCTATCTTCTTATAGAATAACTCGATGTGGATGGCCTTATACCTCGAGGAGAGCTGCCTATCTACACCTATCTAGCACGAAATTGGATATTCATTGGACTATCATTTGCTTTTTACATTTTAGCATATGTTATATATTCCTGGTACTCTATTCTACTGCTCATAAGATTAGACTACCAGCTTATCTGTATATGCTTTGGATATTTTCCCTATTTGGGTGACATCCATTTTCTAGTGTTACTTTTGTTGCTATTTTTATTTTATTTTTATTGCTATTATCTTTGCTGTGATAGCGCCCCTATTTATACACTTTTGGGTGTTCTCTATTCCATTGGGTTGATCCCTGCATCTGTGACTGTGACGTTTCTATGCCATGTGACCTGTGCGGACCAGTAAGGTGAAGGCGGGGTATCCACCTGTCCGTGAAGGGGTCCAGCCACACGGGCTGTTGGCAGAGTACCAAGGAGGGTGTTTATCACTCAGTTTAGCGGGGATCCAAGTATAAGCGGTAAGAGTGCTGTAGCTTTGGAGGTTTGCAGTGTTGGAGACCGGGTCGACTCCTTTACCCTCTGAGGGATCCTGCCTATTTACAGGTAACTTTGGTTTTTACAGCTGCGGATGTGCGCTGTCTTATGAATTGTTTATTTTCTGTGACCCCAGAGGGACATTGTTTACTTAAGGAACTCCGGCTACTTACCCACATAGTGGGACCTTTATTCCTGTTTATTCCTGTGGATTATATGTTTTTTGCCTTTTGCACGCCACTCACAGTATTTTCTTAGCCTAGCACTTCTTTCTCTGGTTTATGTTCAAAAGAAGGGTCACATCCTCAAGTTGCTATCAGTTTTGTCTATATCCACTCCCACTGCATCATATGACAGCTATCAGCCAATCCCAAATGCTTATACCCATATTCTATGAATTATTGCACATGCTCAGTAGGAGCTGGTGACTCAAAAAGTGTAAATATAAAAAGACTGTGCACATTTTGTTAATGGAAGTAAATTAGAATGTTGCTTAAAATTGCATGCTCTATCTGAATCATAAAAGTTTAATTTTGACTTGAGTGTCCCTTTAAGTGATTGTCACTGTAATAATGATCACCTGACAGTAACCCATAACCTCATGTTGTTGTGTTGATGTTGGGGCTCATAGATTCATGTTTCTCTGGATAAGTAAAAAAAAATACAGAAATCAAATTAAATGGGGAGATCTGAGCGTGTGTAAAAATAGATGGTATTTTGTAAAATGCTATATAGGGTGTTTTTAATGCAACTGTTTTATGCTTGGTATTTTATGTACAGTATATATGTATTGGATAGGGCTAGGGACATGCATGCATTGTCAAAAAGGGTTTTGTATCATTTTAAATATCTAATTTTTAAGGATAGATGTTTTAGGCTTACTAATTTTCTACATAAATTGCATGATGGGTAAGTGACAAAATTAATACATTGTATTTTCTGGTTTAAATAATTATTAATTGATAGTGAACAATATAGCTATAACATCCTAAATTGTGATGTTTTGGGGAGGTGAATTGATGCTAAACGTGGGACCATAAAATCGGTTTCATTCTGCTATTTACCGTATATGATATTGAATTGTGCAAAAATCTACATTGTTTTGCATTTCATACATTGAAGTTTTTGCATATTATGGTATTTCTGCAAGTTGAAATTCATGTGTGCTAGTGGCAAACAACTAGCACATGGGTGTGTCATGTTTGCATATTATGGTATTTCTGCAAGTTGAAATTCATGTGTGCTAGTGGCAAACAACTAGCACATGTGTGTGTCATGTTTCAGCACTGTCAGGGTTAACATGTAAAAAAATGAGCTCTCATGTCAGAACTATAATAAATTTACATTGTAGAAAAGGTTCAAACTATCCTCAGTACATCAACTTCCTCTGTTTGATATCTGCAAAACAAATTCCATTCATCTTATGTTAACCCATTGAGTACTAACGACGGCTCTGAGCCGGTGCAGAGTTTCTCACTCAGGTGCTAACGACGGCTCAGAGCTGTCGCTAGCACTCTCCCACCCGCTCCTACCCCGGCGATCGTGCCTGTAGAGTGACAGGCATCGCCGGGGCTTTCCGTTTTGCGTGGTGACGTCACACGTAATGACGTGATGATGTCACCGCGCAACTTTATTTAAAAAAGACAATGGACAATATAGGGAAAGGGGGCATACTGCTTAGAAGCCTGTATCTCAGGCATCTAAGCAGCTACAGACCCCCAAGACCCACCATTGGAAAGGTAATCGCCTAACCTTTCCAAAGGTGTAAGTCTTGGGGATCTGAAAAGAAACGAAAAAAAGTAAAAAAAAAATAAAAATAAAAAATATGTAAAATTTAAAAAACCCTTAAATGTGTTTAGCACCCAGGTGGGAAAGTGCTTTAAAGGCATACTGAGCCAAATTTTTATCTTTCCTGATTCAGATAGAGCATGCAATTTTAAGCAACTTTCTAATTTACTCCTATTATCAAATTTTCTTTGTTCTTTTGGTATCTTTATTTGAAAAAGCAGGAATGTAAGGTTACTAGCCGGCCCATTTTTGGTTCAGTACCCTGGACAGCGCTTGCAGATTGGTGGGTACATTTAGCTACCCATCAGTAAGTTGTATCCAGGTGCTGAACCAAAGATGGTCATGCTCGTAAGCTTACATTCCTGCCTTTTAAAATAAAGATACTAAGAGAACAAAGGAAAATTGATAATAGGAGTAAATTAGAAAGCTGCTTAAAATTGCATTGCTCTGTCTGAATCATGAAAGAAAACATTTGGGTTCAGTGTCCCTTTAAGTTAATTAAATAACAAGTGTTGCACCTGTAATCTTGTGACATTCACTTTGTTCAGTAGTTTCTCATTTGAAGTTTATTTGAACATGTCCAGATTTTGTTTTCATTTTTTCACTTAATTTTATCTCCTATTTTGTGATTGTTACTAATTGTTTTATTGTTCTTTAAAATTCAAATGTTTTAACATAAAATAAAATGTTCTTTAAAGGGCCAATATCCAAAAGAAAATAACGTGCTCTAATCCGTTAGATCATTTCATTTTAAGAGTATTGACCCTAGACTACTGTGTGTTTAACCCCCGCAAAGGGGTTAAACACACAGTAGAAGTACCTCTAGAACAGAGCTTTCCAAACTTTTCATGTTGGTGACACACTTTTTAGACCTCCGTCATTTTGCGACACAGTAATTCAGTTGTACTAGCAAACAGGAGGTTAAACTAACTTGTTTTAAGAGATATGGACACATACATAAATTATATAATAACAAAATGTATTTACAAGTAACAGTATGTATGTTGAAGAATTAAAAAAAGTTTAATAACACCAATAGCTACTTACTATTTTGATGGGATGAACACAGTTTCGGAATATTTGGTGGAATATTAGATAAAGACACTCACATTTCATCATCAAGCATTTTTAAGCTTCCACTTCCTATCCATATATCAAGAGCAGGAGCAACAATGCACTACTGGGAGCTAGCTGCAGAAAAAAAACTGACTTCAGCTCAGCGTTTAAGCTGCCGCCCTCAGAGCTCGGTGAGTCCGATTGCCTACTGCCCATGCTGCAAACACACTACTGTCCCACTCACTGACTACACATGCAGTCACGAGCCAATTAAGGAGACTACACTGGCATTCAGGAGCCAATGTGCCGCCAAAGCCGCCAATGGGAATAGTTTCAGTTCCCACTGAGCTGCACCAATAGGTTAAGATTATCTGTGACCCACTAGGTATCAATCACGTGTCAACCATGTGATATGCGTAGCAGGCAGGCGGAAAGTCAGAAACCAAAAAAAAAAAAAAAAATGTAAAAAAATTTGTGCTAAAGCAGGGACACACCTACACACTGCTGCCGACACACTAGTGTGTCCCGACACACAGTTTGGAAAGCACTGCTCTAGAGACTCCGCTTTGAATTTTAATGGAGCTGTGATAATTGAAGTAAAGCAGTTATAGCTGATGAACGTTTTCTGTTTTCTGGTCTGAGGTGCTTAAATAAATCTTGCCGTTTATTCTACAGTATTTTCTGAGTATTTTCCTTTAACCTCTTTCCGCTGTTACGGCGTTCCATGCTGTCTGACTGCGCTTGGCTTTAGTGCCGTTAGGACAGCATGGAATGTCCTATCCGTTTGGCTGTATTGAAGCCATAGCGGCTTGGTAAATGGGATTGCGGGCTGGAAGACGTGTCTAGCATCATGGGCACTCCCCCCCCAACCTGATCCCATCATTAAAAATCACATGATCGAATGAACCATCGCGTGATTTCAGCTTGTTTACATTGGAACTTTGTTTCTATGTAGACAAATTAGTCCCAGCGGGATAGGGTTAAGTGTTAGCGTACTACACTTTTTTGGGTTCTTCATTCCTGATGTCCTTGAGGATAAGGTCTTATCACCTTGCAGTGCTGCTGATATTCAATCTAAAATGGAAGATGGTCTAAAAAAAAAATAACTCACAAAGAAAGTCTTGATGACCTAAATATGAATAGCTTAGGAAAAAAAGAGGTGGGATTTAGTATAAACTTTCAAATATATTTAGAGCTAATGCTGAAATTATTTTGTTTCCACAAAAGGAGCAATTCCAGAACAAGAGGTCATGATCTCAAGAGAAGCAAGTTCAGGGGTAATTTGAGAAAGCACTTCTTTACAGAAAGAGTGGTTGATTCATAGAATAAACTTCCATTAGAGATGGTAAGGAAAAAACGCTGTGCTGGCTAGCGGAACATATCAGGTGAGCATACGACAAGAGGCTCTATCTGAACCATCAATCGTGTTCCTTTAATCAAGATGGCACTGAATCTGTGAGCATTAATCGGATTATGTTTTCTTTCTCATACACTCCTGATCCATTAGCAGTTTATGTGGTATGAATTAAGTTCATTTGTATTTATCTCAGAGTCAGTTTAAAGGGACAGTAAACACCTTGACATTTTTATATAAAACGTTTAGTTATGCATAGCGAAACAACTTTGCAATATATTTGTGTTATTTATTGTGCCCTCTTTTCATGTAATTTAGCTCTAAAAATTAAGCAATTTTTAATTCTCAGAACTTGAAAAGCATCCTGCTGACTTATCAAGGATAACCCTGCTACATTTATGTCCCTGATTAGCTTTAACAGATAACAAATGCAAAACAATTGTATACTACCTTTATGACAGTGGCTAGTCTTGATGTCTGTAGGTTAGAGTCAAGATTGGCTCGCATCTTTCAAATAAGGCAAAAGGTGGTTGGAGTTTGGCTATTGAAAAGTAATTGCAGTAAAAAGGATATTAATTTTGTTTTAAAAAGTCTTTGGCTAATATGTTGCTCTATGGCAACACAACATACATTACTTGTAATTACAAGGGGTGTTTACTGTCCCTTTAAATTCTGTACTTTGGACTATCTGCATTGTTAGTGAATCTACAATCTTCTTGTTAATCTTGTATGTAGACTATAGAGCAAAGGTTCGAAAACAAACTGGTTTGTGTCTGCTTTGTATACTAGAAAGAGCCATACAAATCCCCGATAGCTTGCATTCCTGTTACTATACAAGCGACTAAAATATTCACAAAAGACCAGAGCATTTTTAGAATATTTGCCATCACTCCATTTAAACAGAAATAGAGGCTTGTTTTTTTTTTTTTTTTACCTATCAAAACTATATACTGTATATATCAAAGTATTGATCTAGGCCCATATTTTTTTTTACAAGCTTTAGGTTTCTAACTGAAATTATTTACATACCGCTTGTACAATCATGGCACAAATGGTTGTAAAAGCGTCTCTGGAATCCCTTTTGTTCAGAAATAGAAGACATATATGGCTTTGCCATTGCTTTTTGGTAATTAGAAGGCCGCTAATTGCAGCTGCGCACCACACAGTGAGGGGTTTAACCAGGTAGCTTGTAAGGTTAATTTTAGCTTTAGTGTTGATATTACTCTCCCACCTGACACTTTCCACCCACTAATCCCTCTCAGCTCTCTTCTCTCCCTCACACCCATCTTAGGTACTGGCAGACAGTCTGCTAGTATGCAGTTTTAGTCCTTTTTTATTATTTTATTCAGTGTATGAGTACCCTCTTACCTTCCCATCACCCTGATCCCTCTCTAACCCTCCCCCCTCTAACTAGTTTCTGCCATCTTAGGTACTGGCAGCTGTCGGCCAGTACCCAGTTTTCTATAAAGTTTTCTTTTCTTCCTTTTCTGTAGTGTAGGTGCCCCCCTCTTTTACCTCACCACCCCCTTTCAAGATCTTTCCCCTTCTCCACTCTAGGACCCCCATCTCCACTCTAGGACCTCCCTCTCTCTCCTTCTCCCTCCCTCCTGCTTTCAGCATTTATTTTTGCTGCATGTAGTGGTCCCACACATTCCCACCCTTCCCTCCCTCCTCCAGCGATGGGCCACCCACCCGCCTTCCTTCTAACCCACCCACACCGCTACCCAATGCAGAGAGGGACCCAGTTACTCTGCAAGTCTATTTCTGCACTGCCCCACTTGTGAGGCATGCAGAAATATCGCAATCTCGCCACTGTTACCAAGATCACGGCAAAGAGAGGCCCAGGACAGAAGCATCGTACAGTCCTTAAAGGGACATTATACACTCATTTTTTCTTTGCATAAATGTTTTGTAGATGATCTATTTATATAGCCCATAAAGTTTTTTTTTTTTTTAAATAAATGTATAATTTTGCTTATTTTTAAATAACATTGCTCTGATTTTCAGACTCCTAACCAAGCCCCAAAGTTTTATGTGAATACCGTCAGCTACCTTCTCCAGCTTTCTCCTGTTTGTGTAAAGGGTCTTTTCATATGCAAAAGAAGGGGGAGGGGGGGGGAGGGTCTTATTTGCCACTTGCAGTGGGCTTTCCAGCTACCTTTTCAACAGAGCTAAACTGAGAGCTTCTAAGTAAGTTTTTAAACAGTTTTATACTGGATTTTTATATCAGTATCTGTGCATCTTATTCTTTATAGTAGTGTCTATTACATGCAGTTATATGAAAATGAGTGTATACTGTCCCTTTAAGGGCTTAACGACCAGCGCCGTACAGCATATGGCGCTGATAGTTACAGGGTTAAATCCTATAGTCACTGAATTTGATAATATCAAAATAATGAAAGAAAAAAAAGTTGGATTTCATGTATTAATTTGTTGCAAGACTGCAGGACCTTTTTGCAATTACACAGTGTTCACTGTCCATTCAGTTCTAGAAAGTCTGATGCATATACCTGAGAGCAGTAGGCCTCAGCCCTCTTTTTGCCCTGTGATTAATCTGATGTGTTTCTGAAACCTATTTATTACCCATGTATACACTGCTTTGTGTTACTTGTGAGTTTTCGTTAAGCCCTATATAGCTAAAACAAGTTAAAGGGACACTGAACCCAAATTTTTTCTTTCGTGATTCAGATAGAGCATGAAATTTTAAGAAACTTTCTAATTTACTCCTATTATCAATTTTTCTTCGTTCTTTTGCTATCTTTATTTGAAAGAGAAGGCATCTAAGCTAAGGAGCCAGCCGATTTTTGGTTCAGTACACTGGACAGCACTTGTTTATTGGTGGGTGAATTTATCCACCAATCGGCAAGAACAACCGAGGTTGTTCACCAAAAATGGGCCGGCATCTAAACTTACATTCTTGCTTTTCAAATAAAGATACCAAGAGAATGAAGACAATTTGATAATAGGAGTAAAATAGAAAGTTGCTTAAAATTGCATGCTCTATCTGAATCACAAAAGAAAAAAATTGGGTTCAGTGTCTCTTTAAAGATGGGCCAAGTAAATACTTGTATATAAAAAATGAAAAAAACAACAGTAATAAATAACTTTCAGAATATCAGAAACTCTGTTTGGATTTGAGTGTTCTTAACAAGAGTACCTATTGGAACCATCACCACTTATTGAAAAGTCATATCTATTGTGTGTATATATATATTAGGGGAATGAAAAAAGTCTAAGCAGCGTAGGATTTATCTTTAAATGGACAGTAAAGTAAAAAATACACTTTTATAATTCAGATAGAGCATTCAATTTTAAACAACTTTCCATTTTGCTTCTATTATCAACTTTATTTACTTGGCATCCTTTGTTGAAGCAAAGCACTACTGGAGGCTAACTGAACACATTGGGTGGACCAATGACAAGAGACATACAGTATATGTGCAGCCTTTACTACCCATTCTCTAGCTTTGCAAACCCACATTAGTATATTAATATACTTTATAAGCTCTACATGTCTGCCTGTTTCTAAGCCCCAGCAGAATTGTCAATTGTATTAGCTTTTCACAGCCAGACAATGCTAGCTCATATTTACCATATAGATAACTTTTTGCCCACTCCTGTAGAGTTACACATGAGACAGCAGTAATTGGCTAAAACGTAAGCTTGTAAAAATAACTGAGATAAGGGGCAGTTTGCAGAGGCTTAGATACAAGACACTCACAGAGGTAAAAAGTATATTAATATAACAGTGTTGGTTATTCAAAACTGGGGAATGCATAATAAAGGGATTATCTATCTTTTTAAAGAATAACAATTTTCAAGTAGAGTGTTCTATGCAGTCCAGCTGTGTGTAATGTACTGCCCCTTTAAAGGGATATGAAACACATAATGATGTGTAGTTAAATGAAACAAACACAAAAAAACCTTTGTAGTGCACTTTTATTTTTAGGCTGTGTTTCCTAACTCTACAAATGATGTGCTTTTTCACTGCCCCAGGGTGGCTGGAATGTATCCTGCAGATCTTGCATTATTCTTCACAGAGTGATTGCTCAATAAGTACAGAGGCTCATTCATATGTGTCAAAGAAAAAATAAAACATGCTCAAGGCTCGTTTCAAATGGTATGTCTCTGAACTGCAAAACAATTCATATTTTGCTAACAAAATTAAAATGTTAATGCTTTATAAACCTTTAGTTGGCAAATAATTCACTATGTGAACAGATGATAATGCAGTGCCTAAATGCCGGCATATGTTATATATATATATTTAAAAAGAAGTTACTCCAATGTCCCCCTAAAAAATTTTATTACATCAAATGAAGTGAGACTGATTCAAATTCAGACTCTATGAATAGAGGAACCTAAATGTAGCTTTATTTCTCTTATTGCTCTTACAAATGACAACGTATCACTATACTCCTGTCTTGCTTGCAGCCCCAATCCCATCCCAGAGGTAAACAGACTATAGTATGTGTAAACCTGTGTCTGTGAAAAGAGTCACTATAATGAGTGTGTGTATCTACTTGTAGCTGTAATAGTGGTGCAGAAAATACTGTACTTGTGCAAAATACATTTTGTTTTTAACATGGAAATCTTATGTGAATACTGATATCAGCTGGGGGAGCAGTCATTGTTTTGGTCACAGCTGCCTTGTAGCGCGTGTGTGTGTGTATATATATATATATATATATATATATATTTATATATATGTATGTATATATGTGTGTGTGTGTGTGTGTGTGTATGTATATATATATATATATATATATATATATATATATATGTGTGTGTGTGTGTATATATGTGTGTGTGTGTGTATGTATATATATATATATAATATATATATATGTGTGTGTGTATATATGTATGTATGTGTATATATATATATATATATACACAGTATGTATGTGTATGTATGTGTGTGTGTGTGTATGTATATATATATATATAAATATATATATAAAATCCGCCACATCACTTCAGTGGCCAGAGTAGACTGGTTCAGAGTTTATAGCTGGCTGTAAAGCTAGCAGGAAATCAATAGGGGTTTTGGTTGGTGGTTGTTATGAAAGTATACGGGTTAAGACCAGCATTTTACAGGTTATTCCTTGCTGCCTACTTAGGGCTATCAGGGCTCTTCCTCCCTAACTTCCTCCTTTCCTGACCCTGTGTACAGTGCAGGGTCAGGCAAAGTTTCTTGGAAGAACTTTTGTTTTAAAGTGTCATCCTTGTATGTGCATGTGGCTGTTGGTCTGTGGACTTGGTCAGGACTGAGGACCCAGGGTAAGTGCAGCAGCCGCACGGGTAAAGGCAAAATGGCTGCACATGTAAATATATCTGGTCTGGAGTCTGTATTGGGCATAAAAGTGTTGTTTCAGCTATATGTGTCAAGTTTGTGATGTGATATGGACATACAGCAGCCAAGTGGTTAATGACAGTTCTTTCTCATGACAGCCAGAGGGTTAATCACATTTACAGACTTGCCAACTTTGAAAATAATTTTCTAGTGTGTGCTAATTTGCATATCTGATGGCATAACTAAGGGCTGTCACATAAAGACATCTGCTGCAATATTCAAATTACTAACGTACTGTATTTAATTAGATGCCTTGCAAATTATATGTGAATATATGTAAGAATTTTATTTTAAATCAATTTTTTTTAAAATACATTTTCCAGCAGATCATTGGATGTTTGAATTTTCAGATTAGTATGTAGAAATTGTTTTAGTATTTAATGGAAACACATACAATATCTAGCTTTGTTACTGGTGATCACACTACAGAACATAATTTAATCTATTCCTATTGATAGTGTGAGAATTGTTATTCATATGGTGATCTGTTAAAGGGACAAACTTTTTCTTTCATGAATCAGAGCGTCCAATTTTAAACAAATTTCTATTTTCCTTCTATTATCAAATTTGCTTTGTTCTTTTAGTATCTTTTGTTGAAAACAGCTCAGGAGCATGCATGTGTCTCGAGCACTATATGGCAGCAGTTATGAAGAATGTTATTCATTTGAAAAAGCACTGGATGGCAGCACTATTTCCTGCCACGTAGCGCCCCAGACACCTACCTAGGAATCTCTTCAACAAAGAATACAATGGGAATTAAAGGACCACTCATAGGGCCACCATCAGGGGGTGACTCTTGTCAGGGGCCCAATGGGCCAGGGGGCCCCATGAGGCAAGAACAACTATTTGAAAATTGTTTGTTTTTTCTTTTAAATTTTGGCATCCACCAGAGGGCGCTACAGAAGAGTGCTATTGAGCAAGAGAAATGTTATTAGTCAGACGGCAGATCTCTTTCATTTGCAGAGTAGGTAGGACTTACTTAGTAAATGTTTTTTATTTCTTTGTGCAGTTTCGGATTGTAACTTCAGTGTGGTAGTAGTTGTATGGTGGGGCCAGGGGTCCATAAAAACTCATTTTTTTTAGCAATATGCAGCAGTGTATTTATGATTATTTGACAATGCTGTAGAAATTCTATATTTAAAGCCATGCAGAAATGTTTCCTCCTCAATACACAAATTGTAGGTGTCCTTTTGGCAGATATGAGTTTACTTTTCATTAATATATATATATTTTCATTACATTCCAGTTTACTGCCCCTTTATGCAAGCACTTTCCAGATGGAAGGAGGCATTTTATCTAAGATTTTTACATCTGCATAAAATGTTATACTCTCAGACTAAGATTGCTCAGTATTTGAAATGAAACAGGTTAACTTAACACTGTTCAGTTTACACTACAGCTGACTTAATTTTGAAATACATACAAACAAGCCTAAATCCTGCATTTAACCAGATCTGATGGTAAGAGGCTGAGTAACACAGCTTATGGTTCCACCAAGACCATATAGAGTACAACATTTTCAAAATCCATAAGTACAGCTGACAGATGGGAACATTTGTACACCATATTTGAAGTGGTGCTCTTGGTTGGGGAAAATTGGGGGGGGGGGGAACAAACATATGTCAACCTTTCAAAAGTACTTTTCTTCATCTAGCTGTCTACCCAGATCATTAATGTACCATTTTGAATTCACAGAATTTTTTTTGTTTGCACATTTACAAATATGATTCTTTAAAAAGTGATCTCTTAATTTCTGCAATTTTTTTTTATCATACATGTCACATACTGTTGATTTAGGGGATGCAATGTGCAGAAATGTTACCTCCTGTGAGTGTTTCTGTGGGTGTCTGTGTTTATGTCTTTGTGCTTTTATTTGTGTCTCTATGTGTGTGTATGTTTCTTTTTTCTGTGGGTCTCTCTGTGAGGGTGGGTTTGTATGTCTGTGCATTTTCTGTGGATGTCTGTGAGGGTGTGTGAGTATGGTTTTGTGTTTTTCTCTGGATGCCTCTGTGAGGGTGGGTGTGTATGTCTTTGTGTGTTTTCTGTGGATGAGTCGGGGAAGGGGTCGTTGAGGGGAGGGTACTGTCAGGGTTTTTTCCCCTGCTTTGTTTGCCATGTGCTGCTGGCAGCCATTTTACTTACCTCTCTTGCTGAATCTGGAGCAGATTGTGTGATGCTGCTCATTTTCCTGCACGCCCTGTTCCGGCTCGCTCTTTCTCTGCTGCTAAACGACTCATGTCCATTCAGCAAGGTATGAGATCTGTTGCTCAGTATGCCATTGAGTTCCATACGTATGCCGCAGAGGTAGGTTGGAACAATGAAGCCCTTGTTGTCGCCTTCTTTCATGGGCTCTCTGATGTGATTAAAGACTAAGTTGATGCCAGAGATTTACCAGAGGATCTCAAGGCATTGGTGTCCTTTTTGATCCTAATTGACATCAGCCTCAGAGAGATGCCCTCTTTCAAGGAGCGCTTGCGGAAGCCTCCTGTTCCGTTGTCTCCTATGTGTTTGTTCCCACCCATGCCTCCTGGTCCTGAGTCACCAGGTACTGCTGAGCCGATGCAGTTGGGATTCACGCGTCTCTCCGCGGTGGAGAAGGCTTTTAGGAGGCCGCTTGCTATTGAGGCCATTGATGGCAGGCCCCTTGAGCCCGCACTCATTACTCACGAAACCGCTCCGTTAAACATGGCTGTTGGGGCTCTCCATTTTAAAACCCTCCAGTTCAAGGTGATAAATTCTCCGCATTTTACGGTTGTTCTGGGTTATCCCTGGCTCCAAAAGCACAATCTCAGTCTCGACTGGCGCAGGTCCGAAATTTTGTCATGGTCTCCACAATGTATTTCCACTTGTCTTCGGAAACCAGTCAAAGTCTTGTGCATTTTCTTCGGTATCTCAGTTGCCAGTACCGAGAGATCCTAGATGTTTTTGACAAGGTGCGTGCCAGTACGTAGCCTCCTCACCGATCTTACGATTGTGCCATAGACCTGCAACCTGGAGCCTTTCCTCCTCAGGGCCGGGTTTACCCTCTGTCTGTTGCAGAGAATTGTTCTATGGAGGAGTATTTGCCGATGCTCTGTCACGGGGGATCATCTGCAAATCCTGCTCTCCTGCAGGGGCTGGCTTCTTCTTTGTGAAGAAAAAGGCTGGCGAGTTAAGACCATGCATCGATTATAGGGGTCTTAATCATCTTACTATTAAGAATGCTTACCCTAGGCTGCTCATTACGGAACTCTTTGACCGCCTCAAGGGAGCTACAGTCTTTTCTAAACTAGATTTGAGAGGAGCGTACAATCTCGTTAGGATCAAGGAGGGCCATGAATGGAAAACAGCATTTAACACCAGGAGCGGGCATTATGAATATCTTGTAATGCCCTTTGGCCTATGTAATGCTCCTGCTGTTTTTCAGGAATGTATTAATGATGTCCTACGAGATATGTAGCAACAGTGTGTTGTGGTGTACTTAGACGACATCCTCATACACTCACCCACACTTGAGGCTCATCGTTCTGTTGTCACACGGGCACTTCAGAGACTACGTGAGAACGGCCTGTTTTGTAAACTCCAGAAATGTGAGTTCCATCAGACTCAAGTAACCTTCCCAGGTTATGTTATCTCTGTTTCAGGGTTCTCCATGGATCCTGACAAGCTGTCTGCAGTTCTGCAGTGGCCTCACCCAGTTGGTCTTCGGTCTTTTCAAAGTTTTTTGGGCTTCATCAATTACTATAGAAAGTTTATTTAAAAACTTTTCTTCCTTGGTCAAACCTATCACAGACATGACCTGTAAAGAGAATGATCCACTCCATTGGTCACCTACTGCCATTAAGGCCTTTGATAGTCTTAAGACTTGCTGCCGCTCTAGTTCTGGCTCATCCTAACCCTGTCCTTGCCTTTCGTTTTTGAGGTTGATGCTTCTGAGACTGGAGTAGGTGCCCTCTTGTCTCAACGTCCTACGCCTGACGAATCCTTGCATTAGTGCGGTTTCTTCTCTAAGAAATTGTCTCCAGCGGAGTGCAATTATGAAATTGGCGACAGGGAATTACTGGCCATAATTTTGGCACTCAAGGAATGGAGGCATCTTCTCGAGGGAACTAGCGTACCAGTGCTTATTCTTACTGACCACAAGAATTTAACTTATCTATCCGAAGCAAAACGTTTGTCGCCCCGACAGGCCAGATGGGTGCTATTTTTGTCTCGGTTTAATTATGTGGTCTCCTACCTGCCTGGTAGTAAGAATGTTAGGGCTGATGCCCTCTCTCAACAATTTTTGCCTCTGTCCAAGGAGGAGTCTGAAGCTACTCCATTTATACCTTCTGACCATATTTTGGCTACCATACGTACTAATTTGACTTCTCCCTTGGGGGAGGAGATCCTGGCTGCACAAACCAATGCACCTCCTGAGAAACCTAGTGGTAAGTGTTTTGTTCCTGAAAATCTTCAAACTAAACTTTTGCACACTTACCACTATCCTAAAGCTGCAGGTCACCCAGGCAAGAACCAAATGATTTGGTCTGTCATGCGACAATTCTGGTGGCCAGGTCTTCGTTCTGATGTTGCTGTGTATGTTGCCTCCTGCTCAGTTTGTGCACAGAATAAGACTCCTCGACGTCTTCCTGTGGGTCTTCTTCAACCTATTGCTAATGGTGAGCGTCCTTGGACACATCTGTCGAGCTCCCTGTTTCCAATAGCAATACTATTATCCTAATGGTGGTTGACCGTTTTTCTAAAATGTCACATTGCATTCCCTTGAAGAAGCTGCCTACCACTCAGGAGCTTGCTTCAATTTTTGCCCGGGAAGTCTTCCGTTTACATGGGTTACCCAAGGAGATAGTGTCGGACCGGGGTAGCCAGTTTGTTTGCAGATTTTGGCGTTCCTTTTGTGCTCAAATGGGGATCCTGCTTCCCTTCTCCTCGGCATATCACCCTCAATCCAATGGGGCTGCGGAACGGTCTAATCAAACTCTGGAACAGTTCCTCCGTTGCTATGTCTCAGATCACCACAATAATTGGTCTGAATTGTTACCTTGGGCAGAGTTCACTCGTAATAGTGTTATTAATGCTTCTTTCCAGTTATCCCCGTTCATGGCGAATTATGGGTTTCAACCATCCTTGTTGCCTGATTCATTCATGTCTCGGGGTATTCCGGCTTTGGAGGAGCATCTCCGGCAACTCCGTTCTACGTGAGTGCAGATTCAGGATTTCCTTCATTGTTCTATGCAGCGCCAAAAGTTCCAGGATGATCGAAGGTGTCTGCCCGCTCCTTCCTACTAAGTTGGTGAGAGGCTGTCCTCCTGCAACTTGAACCTTTGTGTGCCTTCCAATAAACTGGCTCCCCTTTATGTTGGTCCTTTTCGAATACTCCGACGGGTCAGTCCTGTGGCCTACGCTCTTGACCTTCCTCCTGCAATGCGCATCTCCAATGTTTTTTATGTCTCCCTCTTGAAACCAATGGTTTGTAATTGGTTTACCACTGTGTTGCCTCTTCCCCGTCCTATCCATGTTGACAACCATGAAGAATATGAAGGCAGCAGCATTATTGACTCTTGTATGTCCAGGGGCCGCGTACAGTATTTGGTTCACTGGAGGGGCTATTGTCTGGAGGAGCGTTCATGGGTTCCCTCCTCTGATGTTTATATGTAGTGTGATAGGAGCGCCTAAAGGTGGATTCCTGCTGCTAAAAAAGTTCTTCCCTCAAAGAGAACTAAACGGTGGATAAAAGAGAAAAATGGGGTTTATTTAGCAGCGCTAATAGAAGCTTGGAAATGATGATACCAATCTAACTAATGTATTATACAATCTTGTTTATTTAAAAATTCTTATAACACATAAAAACAACAGCAAATGCTATTCCTAATTAATAAAGGGACGTCTCCCTTATTCAACACTTTTAAAAACAGACTAGAACCATATATTGATAAACCCTAGAGTTCCAGGTATAAAAGAATTAATTCTATAGATAACATATGGCAAGCAACAAATTGGTGAATTAAATTTGTAAAAGGCACAAATATATCAATCTTAATATATTAAAAGCAAATAGATACAGCGCTAATGTTCAAAATGTTATTGGAAGGTGAGCGTAACGGTTTCGGTACAACTGTGATTAGAAATTTAGCGTAACAGCTTTGCAGTTCTTTAGTAACAAATATTGTTTTCAAGTTACACAGTTACTCTCCTTAGACATATAATTGGCTCAGGTGTGCTGGATAGTTAAAAGGCAAAAAGCAGCCGTTATTCTGAATTTAGAGCCAAAACAATCGTAGTTAATGGAAATGGTTAATTTAACATATGAATACCTTGATGTCTTTAAAGTTCAGTTTGCGTGATTTAAAAAACCGCAGTGCAAATTAGTGTAGAGGTACCTTAATCTGTCCTGGTTGCAACCGCTGATACTCTTCACTGTGAGGGATTCACAGACTGTTTGATCCTGGTGCTTCTGATGAGTCACCTGACCTTCTCTTTGATTCAGAGGTCAGAGGTGATGATCCGTTCTGTTAATGTAGTTATCCTTTTTTTGTTTTCCTTTCTTCTTATAGCCCAAATATTACTTTCATCTGGGTTCCCTCAGACTTCTTGAGGTTTGAAGAAATCTTTGGTCAGTGTTTAGCAGTAACACCGTGTTCCCTGAAGTTGCCAAAGGTAGATTTGCGGTATGGATCTGCGGTATGGAAAAGTCACGGCTGCAAAGTGAGCGTTAGACCCTTTCATGACTGACTCCAAATACCAGCGGGCAGTAAAAACCAGCGTTAGGAGCCTCTAACGCTGGTTTTGATGGCTAACGCAAAACTCCAAATCTAGGCCTTTGAGACTGAGACCTTTCCGGAAGTCACCAAGGCACCATTTAACCTTTAAATTATTGTTTTGGCAGTTCAGGGCCCTTCCTTTCAGCCACTGCAGCATGCTGTTGTGATCATTTTTAGTTGGCATCTTCCTTGACAAAAAGATAATCCGAACTCCATATTTTGTTTTGTAAATCTCCTTTTTTGACAAAACTGTAGTCTACCTCAATACTTGTCAGAACAATGTAAACAAGTGCTGAGTATCTGTTTGGGTGTCTGTGTCTGAGTGTGTTTCTTTGTGTGTCTGCTAGAGTGTTTCTGTGTTTGTGTGTTACTACCTTTACAACACTTCCAAGTTTGACTACACTTAAGAACAGTGCATATATACGTTTTAGTCACTTGGTCAAAAATTGCACATGTCAGAGGGGGGGGGGGGGCCTGATCAATGGTTAAGTCAGGGCCCCCAAAATTTCTAGTGGCGACCCTGACCACTCATTGCAGTAGAATTACATAATTAACAAGTACACAATACAAAGACAATGATATAACACTCTGAATTTCAAATAAGAAGATTTTTTTTGTGACAAATTTTATTTTTTCTTCCATTTTCCGGCCCCCTGTATCATGTGACAGACATCAGCCAATCACAGACTAGTATACGTATACCCTGTGAGCTTGTTCACATACTCAGTAAAATCTTGTTCCCCAGAAAGTGTGTTTATAAAAAGACTGAGCAAGATTTGATAATGGAAGTAAATTGGAAAGTGTCTTAAAACTGTATGCTCTTTCTAAATCATAAAAGTTTTTTTTTATTTGAACGTCCCTTTAAGCAAATTTGATAATAGAAGTTAATTAGAAATCAGAAAAGAAAATGTTTGGTCATTTAAAGGGATATGAAACTCAGTTATTTTCCTTATCTAATCTAATGAGTGGATCTCAAAAAACAAACTCTTCCTAAACACTGACAAAACTGTCACAATGATCTTTGGAACTGGGCCTAAATTACACAAATTACAAAATTCCCATCTACCCATCAAAACAAAATCCAATTGCACGCTTACCGCAGTCCACTCTTTCAAATACTTGGGTATGTTCTTAGACCCTAA
This sequence comes from Bombina bombina, assembly GCF_027579735.1. Taxonomy (NCBI): domain Eukaryota; kingdom Metazoa; phylum Chordata; class Amphibia; order Anura; family Bombinatoridae; genus Bombina; species Bombina bombina. The sequence continues at coordinate 1,330,651,839 of NC_069500.1, read as the reverse complement.
TCTATCTTTTGGCCTCCACATAGAAAAACTTGCATCTAAACTTTATCCAAAATTAGGTGCCCAAATCTTGCCACAGCCCTACAGTAAAGGAAAAGATTGTACAGCAAATTCTGATGCCTATCATGGATTACGGGGACGTAGTATATGCACCTGCACCGAAAACTCACCTTAATAAACTTAATACATTGTATAACTTGTTCTGCCGCTTTGTGCTACAATGTAACTACAAGACCTACCGTTGTGACATGCTAAAAGAACTAAACTGGCTGTCACTGGAATCCAGACACACCCTCCATCTTTCCTGCCTTGTGTTTAAGTGCCTTTCTGGGAAGCTCCCATCCTACCTGAGCAGAATGCTCCCACCTCCTATAACCTCCGATCCAGTACCAGCACATTATTTAGCTTGCCTCAATACAAAAAGAAAGCAGCTCGATCCTCCTTTTCCTACAGAGCGCCACAGTTATGGAATGACCTCCCGCACACTTTCAAACCTTCCCCAAGCCTATTATCCTTTAAGAGATCCCTCTCTACATATCTGAAAACAGATTGCACCTGACATGGTTGATTATATATTTCTTACCTGTTCTATGTTAAATTTTGCATATATTGTGTATTATTATTGTTTTTGTATTTTATTGTACCCTATTGTATCAATGCAATGTTTTGTGGACCCAGGACATACTTGAAAACGAGAGAAATCTCAATGTATCCTTCCTGGTAAAATATTTTATAGATAAATAAATAATGACTATAGGGTTTTAAATGTTTACAATAATTTTGATTTGGTTTTGTTTTCGGCTTGGCGGCTGTTTTATTCTTTTTAGTGTGTTCAAGGCCTCCAGTCTGGATAATAGTGAGTTATTGCATTTTATTTCATTCTATTTATGGTTAGATACTGATGAGGCGGATAGCTCCTTAAAGGGAAATGAAACCCCCCAAAATTATTGTGTGATTCAGACAGGACATACAATTTTATAAAAGTTTCCAGTTTACTTCTGTTATTAAATTTTCTTTGTTCTGTTTGTATTCTTACAATATATACTATACGACCAAAGATGATCCAACCTGCTGATTAAAACTTGTTAGCCATATTGTAACATCCGAATTCACAGTGTGGCATGGCTTACTGACAAAATATCAACTACAGCGCATACAATGTAGCTTAGATACCCGATCATAAATATCACAAACAATCTGCTACCTGAAAGCACCTTACCGAATACTGTAATTACTCACAGTGATACCAAACTAATAGTTTGTAAAGTGCTACCACGGATCAGCCCAACTATATCTTAGTTCATAGGGACTATACCATACTTTGTCAAGCAATGGCACCGACCACACTACTAATAGTCAGTGGAATAATAGACATGCACGCCATATATCCAACTCAACGCAGCATAAGCCTAATTCATTACCTAATTGCGTAGCCAGTGCAAATCAATTTATAACACCTATGTCTGCACGTCTCGTAGTCAAAGACAGTAACACTTTAGTGATAAATGTAGATACAAAACCGCTATACTTACAGGCTATCATTGCGATCAGAACGATCAAGACGCCATTACAGCATGAAACAGGTTTTGTCAACCTCAGGCCGGATGCCCATCTCATTCATTTTAAATAGACCCAGGTGCCTACATTGAGCCTGGTCAGCTGTCTGTAAACAGCCATTCATGCTCCAGCCTTTTCTAGCATGGTTGACTGCCCTCTCGCTACTCTATTCACTTATAGGAATTTGGTCCATTAGCTGCGATTATATGGCTGTTTTGAGGCTAATCTTGGGACAAGTGTTTTTTTTCAACATTATGCCAAGATGTGACCGGTGTTGAGTGCTTTGCCTCTTATTACTGAGCAGTATAGGCTGTAGCTGAATTTGTTCCTTCAATATGGGAATTAGTTAAGGTTTGTTTTGATAGTATCTGTATCGGATGTGAGCTAAGTCTAGAAAGTTTGTGTTTCAAATCCTGTGCGAAAAGGCTGGTGCATAATAGTTTGGTATCACTGTGAATGAATACAGTATTCGGTAAGGTGCTTTCAGCTAGCAGATTGTTTGTGATATTTATGATCGGGTATCTAAGCTACATTGTATGCGCTGTACTTGATATTTTGTCAGTAAGCCGTGCCACACTGTGAATTCGGCTGTTACGATATGGCTAACAAGTTTTAATCAGCAGGTTGGATCATCTTTGTTCGTATAGTATATCATTATGTAAGGGTGCGTTTTCCTACTTTAGGCTTCTATTTGCTTGAGTATGGATTGTGGTTTTGATACTGGCTGCTCTAATTCCTGATGCCCTCACATCATTGACAATGAGTAAATATTTACAATGTATGATATTAATCCGTGGATAGATTGGTATATCTATGACTATGACTAAATACCTATGAAGTATCATAGTAATCCTCTGAATATTTACTTTCATGTTTACCTAATTTTAACTTTTTTTTTGTGTGTGTGTGTTTTGTTTTTAAACATTATTTTTATACCTCAAAACTCTGTAATTTCCATATATTTTGCCTGTGTATGTGTGTGTTTATGTATATGTGGGTGTATGTATATACAGTATCCCACAAAAGTGAGTACACCCCTCACATTTTTGTAAATATTTTATTATATCTTTTTATGTGACAACACTGAAGAAATGACACTTTGCTACAATGTAAAGTAGTGAGTGTACAGCCTGTATAACGGTGTAAATTTGCTGTCCCCTCAAAATAACAACACACAGCCATTAATGTCTAAACAGTTGGCAACAAAAGCGAGTACATCCCTATGGGGAATTGTCCAAATTGGGCCCAAAGTGTCAATATTTTGTGTGGCCAACATTATTTTCCAGCACTGCCTTAACCCTCTTGGACATGGAGTTCACCAGAGCTTCACAGGTTGCCACTGGAGTCCTCTTCCACTCCTCCATGATGACCAGGGAGCTGGTGGATGTTAGAGACCTTGCACTCCCCCACCTTGCGTTTGAGGATGCCTCACAGATGCTCAATAGGGTTTAGGTCTGGAGACATGCTTGGCCAGTCCATCATCTTTACCCTCAGCTTCTTTAGCAAGGCAGTGGTCGTCTTGGAGATGTGTTTGGGTTTGTTATCATGTGGGAATACTACCCTGCAGCCCAATCTCCGAAGGGAGGGGATCATGCTCTGCTTCAGTATGTCACAGAAAATATTGGCATTCATGGTTCCCTCAATGAACTGTAGCTCCCCAGTGCCGGCAGCACTCATGCAGGCCCAGACCATGACACTCCCACCACCATGCTTGACTGTAGGCAAGACACAATTGTCTTTGTACTTCTCACCTGGTTGCTGCCACACATGCTTGACACCATCTTAATCAAATAAGTTTATCTTGGTCTCATCGGACCACAGGACATTTTTCCAGTAAACCATGTCTGCTTGTCTTTAGCAAACTGTTTGCAGGCTTTCTTGTGCATCATCTTTAGAAGAGGCTTCCTTATGGGACGACAGCCATGCAGACCAATTTGATGCAGTGTGCGGCGTATGGTCTGAGCACTGAAAGGCTGACCCCCAACCTCTGCAGCAATGCTTACTGCACTCACACATCTATTTCCCAAAGACAACCTCTGTATATAACGCTGAGCACGTGCACACAACATCTTTGATTGACCATGGCGAGGCAATCTTCTTATAGCCTAGGCCATCTTTATGTAGAGCAACAATTTTTTTTTTCAGATCCTCAGAGTTCTTTGCCATGAGGTGCCATGTTGAACTTCCAGTGACCGGTGTGAGAGTGATAACACCAAATTTAACACACCTGCTCCCCATTCACACCTGAAACCTTGTAACACTAACGAGTCACATGACACCGGGGAGTGAAAATGGCTAATTGAGCCCAATTCGGACATTTCCACTTAGGGGTGTACTCACTTTTGTTGCCAGCAGTTTAGTCACTAATGACTGTGTGTTGAATTATTTTGAAGGGACAGCCAATTTACCCTGTTATATAGGCTGTACACTCATTACTTTACATTGTAGCAAAGTGTCATTTCTGTCTCTTGTCTCTGCAAGAAGCTGACCACTGTCTCTTGCCTCTGCAAGAAGCTGACCACTGTCTCTTGTCTCTTCAAGAAGCTAATCACTGTCTCTTGTCTCTGCAAGAAGCTAACCACTGTCTCTTGCCTCTGCAAGAAGCCGACCACTGTCTCTTGTCTCTGCAAGAAGCTGACCACTGTCTCTTGTCTCTGCAAGAAGCTGACCACTGTCTCTTGTCTCTGCAAGAAGCTGACCACTGTCTCTTGCCTCTGCAAGAAGCTGACCACTGTCTCTTGCCTCTGCAAGAAGCTGACCACTGTCTCTTGCCTCTGCAAGAAGCTGACCACTGTCTCTTGCCTCTGCAAGAAGCTGACCACTGTCTCTTGCCTCTGCAAGAAGCTGACCACTGTCTCTTGCCTCTGCAAGAAGCTGACCACTGTCTCTTGCCTCTGCAAGAAGCTGACCACTGTCTCTTGCCTCTGCAAGAAGCTGACCACTGTCTCTTGCCTCTGCAAGAAGCTGACCACTGTCTCTTGCCTCTGCAAGAAGCTGACCACTGTCTCTTGCCTCTGCAAGAAGCTGACCACTGTCTCTTGCCTCTGCAAGAAGCTGACCACTGTCTCTTGCCTCTGCAAGAAGCTGACCACTCTTGCCTCTGAGAGAAGCTGACCACTGTCTCTTGTCTCTGCAAGAAGCTGACCACTGTCTCTTGTTTCTGCAAGAAGCTGACCACTGTCTTTTACCTCTGCAAGGAGCTGACCACTGTCTCTTGACTCTGCAAGAAGCTAACCACTGTCTCTTGTCTCTGCAAGAAGCTGACCACTGTCTCTTGTTTCTGCAAGAAGCTGACCACTGTCTCTTGTTTCTGCAAGAAGCTGACCACTGTCTCTTGTTTCTGCAAGAAACTAACCACTGTCTCTTGCCTCTACAAGAAGCTGACCACTGTCTCTTTCTGCAAGAAGCTGACCACTGTCTCTTGTCTCTGCAAGCAGCTGACCACTGTCTCTTGTCTCTGCAAGAAGCTGACCACTGGCTCTTGTCTCTGCAAGAAGCTGACCACTGTCTCTTGCCTCTGCAAGAAGCTAACCACTGTCTCTTGCTTCTGCAAGAAGCTGACCACTGTCTCTTGCCTCTGCAAGAAGCTGACCACTGTCTCTTGCCTCTGCAAGAAGCTGACCACTGTCTCTTGCCTCTGCAAGAAGCTGACCACTATCTCTGGATTATTTGGCCTTGATCTGGAACTGGTATTTTTTTCGTTGTGCTCTTAATAGCGCTCCACTTGTAAGCTTGGTCATAATCATTAGATAATGATGCTTTATACAGCGTATAACCCTCAAGCAGTGATGACATAAGAAAACTATGCTTGAATTCTGTAAATAACTGTGCTTTGGGTATCCATAATCCACCCTGCTGTTTGTGGTTATAAGGAACAGATTCTATTTGCTGCTTTATACAGTAGGTAAGTTTGTTTGTAGTATTTGTATGCACCAGACATTTCATTAGTGTTACAAAACTTTATTATACAGATTTTGGAAATGTAAATATTCTGGGGTCTTGATAGAAGTTAACCTGTTGTTGAAAATTCTACTTATAGTAATTAATTTTATAAATCATGTGTTACTATGCTGGAACTGCACATATGCATCAGCTAATCTGGGAATCACCCCATTTTATACAGGAAGATACCTATAGTGCCATTAAAGCCCCTGAGTGCAGTTAAGCCTGATGACCCAGCATTTATTAAAAAAAATGAGCAACCGTGACCTCAGGTGGGCAGTGAACTGTCTTTTTGTTGTTTCAGCCATTTTGTTATTTTGCGTTTAAAGCGACATTAACCATTAAATACATTTTAGAAGCCTAGTATAGAGGTTAAAATGCACCTTCCTCTTGTCAAGGGTGCCGCCATGTTGAAATCTAGCTTTCCCAGCATTCCAGTGCCGATGTGTGTTTGCACATGTGCAGCAACTCTCGCTTTCAGGAATCTGCAGTGAAACCTAGGTTGCAAAATGGCACTAAGAAATTAAATATATCTAGTGTCTAATGTCAATTTAAACTTAAATCCAAATATCCCCCTTAAAAAAGCACAAAAAGCTGAGTGTTTCAGTACTGGGAGCTAGCCAATGATTAGTAGCTACAAACATATGCTTTTTTGTCATAGGCTAACCAGATGTATTCAACTAAGTTCCAGCAGTGCATTGCTGTTCTGGAGATGACTTTTAACCATGTGTTTAACCACTTGGCAGGGATTAAAATCAAGGTTACATGGAAGCAAAAGTGCAATAAAAATATGCTCTAAAACGTTAAATCATTTTTATTTTTGCAGTTTTATGTTCCTTTAACTTTGTGTGAGGCCATCAGTCCTGCTTTAGAGAAGTAATGAAACACTGTTGTTCCTGTCATTGGTTGGGTTTGTTCGATCTCAGAATGGATCATTTTTTATAGAGAGCTAATAGGCTGATAGTCTATGGTTGAATAAATGATAACACTGACAGTATTATTTGTCACAGATACAGCACAGATCAGTGAATGAACTCATCTTTAGTTGTATGTCATTTCCTTCTGTATGGGGGGTTCACAACTACTAATGCGCCAGCAGCAAGTCGCTAGTGTGCAGTTATGTGTTCTGTGTATAAGGAAATGTGCTTTGTTAAATAAAGGAAAGTAAATAGGGCTTTGCTTATTTAGTTAGAAAACATAAGTAGCATGCGCTATATCTGTTTAGTTATGACATGTTTTATCTTCAAGTGCTCTTGTTAAATAATGTAAAATCACAACTCTTCATGGGGGAATTCTATTGTAAACAAGTTACAGATTTGTATTTTTTTATTATTATTCCTCAACCCCTTAAAGAGACAGTAAACACCTTTAGATTTTTATATAAAATGTTGTTTTTGTTTAGTTTTTATGTCTTTATTTTGCACCATTTCATGTCATTTAGCTCTGAAAACTGAGCAATTTCTAATTCTCAGAACGGAAGTGCACCATACTGGCTTCTCAAGGCTAACTCTGCTACATACCAGATCCTAATTGGCTTTAGCAGATGATAACTGCAAACCAATGTACTTTATACAAAATTTATGTCAGTGGCTAACCTTGTTCTCTGCAGACTAAAGCCCAGATTGGTTCATCCAAATAAAACAAATGGTGGGTGGAGTTTGGCTATTGCAAAATAATTGCAGTAAAAATGATGTTAATGTGTTTTAAAAACTATAAGACTTGGCTGATATGTTATTCTATAGAAATGTAATTACAAGGTTTTTACGGTCCCTTTTAAAGGGCCATAATGCTTTCATTTGCTAGAGCATGTCATTTTACGACCATTGACCCTACACTACTGTGTGTTTATTCCCCTGCTATGTACTGGCGCTGGGAAGCGCAAACCAGTTCTCACTATAGTACTAAAAAGGGAAAACAGACACAAGAATGCAGTAGAATAATAGTATTTATTATGAACTTATTGCAATAACACAAATCAGTAATTAGCTTATAAATGCATTACAGTACAGTAACAGAAGGCAGTGATTAAACTATTAATGCATTACTTCTCTTCGGGTTTTGGATAAGGCATTAATAGCGTACAATGACAAACAGCAGGCTGGTTATCGCAACAGCAATGAGAGTCCTCATTCAGTGGCGCACAGCAGCAAAATTCCACAAAGGTGCTGTATGAAACGTTTCTCCAAGATGTTACCAGTAGACTCTCCTGCCCACCTCCTATGTACTTCTAATAATTAAACCTTCAGTTTCGAAGGCGTGTCTCGCGTTATGTCAATCATATTATTTTATTAAGCAAACAAAAAGTAGTGTTTTTCATAACAAGTAAGTGTTCCCATAACCACTTGGCACTATCTCTTATTGGAATCTCACATCCCCTTCTTTCTAGATAAGAACATCTGCATGAGTAGAGAACAAGAAAGCAGAGTAAAAAAAAAGTGATCTATTCTTAAAGGCAAACAAGTCTTATACTCTTAACTATATATGTTGTGTGTGTAATTACTAATTGTATATCCCCTACACCCCCCATAAATTGTTTAAACACATAGTAGAAGTACCTCTTGGGACCCACAGAGCACTGCTAGTCCTGAGCAGAAATTGCTGCTGATGCAATCAGCAGTACTAGTCGCACAATTCAGCTTTGTAACTAGTGCTGCTAATTGGATCAGTATCAGTTTCCACTCTGGACCAGCAGTGTTCTGAGGGTCTCAGCAGTACTTCTACTGTGTGATTACCCCTTTCCCCGGGGAGTTGTGAGCTTACCTCCATACTTTAAACCTTAACTAGAGGTCGCTCAGAGCTACAGGATAATAATGGAATTGTAACAATTGAGTAGCTGATATTAAACTTCACGTATTGCCTTCTTAGTTAGTAATTTGATACTTTTTTTAAAACATACTTTTGCAACAGAAAATATAACAACGAGTATACAGAAATCTGTATGTCTAAAAACAAATTTATTCTAATACGAGATAAGTATACAATTAAGCGGAATTAGAGTTGCAACTCTGGTGTATTCACCTGATTCATATAAAAAGATCAAAATATCAAAAAATTCAGAAAGAAGAATTTATTTTATATAAAGTTCACTGTCATTAGTTGGGTGATATCACTTCCCAAACTTTTAAAATGAGGATCAAACGATCATAAAACCTTATATATGAGAAAACCTTTGAAAAAGCCCTATATACAGGGTGAAACGCGTAGAAAGCCGAATGAGAGTGACTGGAGTTGAGGAACTAATATATTCCCCCAGAGGATCCGTGTCTGCCAGAAAACAATTTCCCAAAGACGTTTTCTGTGTGCAGAACTTCAGGGAACTGACTTCAGGGAACTGACAGACAGAAAAACTTCTAAGAGAAAGTCTGGTAAGGCATTAATAAATGAACCCTGGGAATAGTAACACCTATCATATTCATAATAAGATCTGAGATAAGATCGTTTTTTGTGAGAATCCAAAGGACTGTATGTAGTCAAGGGAATTCACTTCTAAGACTCTGTACAAATCTAAACAAAGGGGAATTATGATCCAATAAGGACTGTGTAACAGAATAACGAATATTTCGCATAAGCAAGGTTGCAAAATTAATCAACGAGAAATCTTCATTATAGACAAGACTTTTTTTTACATTAAACTTTTAATTCATAGGTTTTCTCATATATAAGGTTTTATGATCTTTGATCTTCATTTTAAAAGTTTGGGAAGTGATATCTCCCAACTAATCACAGTGCACTTTATATAAAATAAATTGTTCTTTCTGAATTTTTTTATATTTTTATATGTATCAGGTGGATACACCAGAGTTGCAACTCTAATTCCGCTTAATTGCATACTTATCTCGTATTAGAATAAATTTGTTTTTAGACATACAGATTTATGTATACTCGTTATATTTTCTGTTGCAAAAGTATGTGTTAAAAAAAAGTATCAAATTACTAACTAAGAAGGCAATAAGTGAAGTTTAATATCAGCTACTCAATTGTTACAATTCCATTATTATCCTGTAGCTCTGAGCGCCCTCTAGTTTAGGTTTAAAGTATTGATTTGCACATAATATCTTGGAAGGAGGTACTGTATTTACTTTAGAGTGGCTATATAGGAAAAAAGTTTGCCCTTCCACGTTTAACAATCACCCAGCTTACCTCCATAGAATGTAATTAAACTCACTAGAATGCAGATTCTCAGATGGAAAGCAAATGTGACAGCGAGCATCAAGCACTGATAGCATTATTTATTCAGGAGCACATACACATGAAATTACACTGTTTTCAGCATAATGTACTTTGAATTTGCTTCTAGCTTTGCATAAATGTCTTGTTCTTACCTTAATAAACTCAACGTGGATTTGTAACCCTTTAACTGCTGAGACATTTCCACCTCTGTGCTGAGCTGTTTTGCAGTTTTTAGATGCTGCTCACATTTAGCCCCTACTATGGGACATTTTTCAGTGAGAAACCTACACTGTTACAGTGCAAGTAGTGAACAAATACATGCTGTAACTAATTAGAGTGTCATTTTTTTCACAATGTCCCTTTAAACTACAAAGCTTTCAATGCAAAAATTATTTTTTTTTTGCATTCTAGAGGAAAACTTGCGGGACAGCAGATCGTGTGTTAGTAACTTGCAGGACTAATTACTTTTTTTTCCCCTCTAGCCATAAAACTGCATTTCTTTCTGGTTTTGCTTTTGCCTACAGCCATCATTCCTTGCCTGTAAAATGTATTAACAGACAAATCAAATAGCATATGAGATATATTTTTCTGAGAAATTTTACAGAGCCACAACCACTAAAATGTTACTTTTGAATCCTAACATATATTAAAGGGTCAGTAAATTCACAGTATTTAATCTTCAAATGTAATGGCAAAGAGTAACATTGCCGAACGCATTATTTCTTTTCAAGAAATATTCTTATTTAGATGTTTTATTTAATCTTACTTTTTGCAGTTTAACCGTTGATGGCTGTTCGTTCTCCAACCCTTGATGACATCTCTAATATGGGCAGTATAGACCAAATCTGTTCTTCCCACATGCTAATTATGTAACGCCCGGATATTCTCCCACTGAAGCTTGCTCGCGCTTATGTCTCTACAGAGCGCAATAATGTTGTAGAATGTTTACTTCGTTGGTTATTCCTAATATGAAATAAGCAGTGAGTTAAGGTGAACTGTGATATTTTTATTATACAATACGGCTTATAAAAAGATACAATACTAAAATTTATATTTTAAAATTTAATACTAAAATGTATATATTAAAAACACCGGTGTTGAATGATATCACTCTAAATTAGATATATATTACAATTGCTAATTATATCTCAAGCATGCACACTTCCTAATAAAACATATATGTCCTTGATACAATAATGTTACTATACAAGTAAATGTCTCTTTTAAAAACTCTTGTTTCAAGTGAGCCCTCTGTTGATAACGGTTAATATTGTCAATACTAAATAGCAATTCTTTTTAGGGCTTAAGTTAAAATCTTCACTTATAAATTATAAATTATCTTGTCATATTTAGATAAGTGCTCTGACAAGAATAGCGGTTTACGGCTGAGCTGTACACATTTACGTGAAGCTGCCTATAGTATCCAATCTTCTTTGTTAAAGGCTTTGTAAAAAAGGTTCAGCTGGACATTTGTGAATAGCTTGCTTTAGCTAATGGTATGTACATACGGTTTTATTTGGCTCTTGGCGTTCCGTAAGGTCCCCTCCGGTTCAACAGTGCACTGTTTTAACATTCTCCCTTGTCGAATAGATGATTCTGGTGGAGTGCTGTGGCTTCCAGCCTCCGTTTACCGGTTGTTCCGATGGTTCTCCTCTTTGAGTGTTTATCACTCCTTGATTGCAGGAATCCGCTGCAATACACCTTCAGGGTTTCCTGAGTTTTCTGTTTGGAAGTCCCGGATTTATTTTCGGCTTGCTGGTGCTTTGCTAGTGCTCCAACTCGGCAAGTGATTTAACCGGTTATTATTTATCAGGAACCTCATGTCTTTTGGCCGATACTTTTCTTCTTTAGAGCCCCCTTGGATAGCAGGCTCTCACTGTACTCCTTTGTATTAGTGGTCTGTAGTTTGGAATCAGGTTTCTACGCGTTTCGGCATTCATCCTTTCTCAAGATACCTGATTTGATCGATCTGTTGCCTTTTAAAGCCGTTTTTTCCCCGCCTTCTTGTTTGTTAACTCTATCATTGTCAGAAACCATATGTTCTGTTCCTGTTTGTGATTTTGAAATGTTTTTATAGTGTGTTGTTATAGGTCTTTTCTTAGATACTTCAAGAGACATTCCTCCAGTTCAGTTGTCATTTATTTATCTTATTACTCAATGCCATAATTATTTATACATAACTCATTAAAAATTGTACTACATTTAGGGGGCTTTATTGCCCAAATATATCCTCTTATGTATTGGATGTTCGCTCATACCTACCTCAACTTATATACATTAATAGATGATGGTAATTATCACCTATATATACATTAATAGATGGTGGCATTTGCCACTACCATTAGGGTGTTTGTTCAAAAACGGACTTCTAGCAATTTTGTAGTTTCTTGGGGCGTACTTATACCTTACATTGTAATTTGCTAAATTCATTATATTCGTTATTTAGGGATGTTATCAAGACGTATTTTCTACACCAAGTTGTATATCTATAAAGTTAAGTTGTTGTTTTTTTATTTGTTGTTTTTTATTATTATTTTCAAAAGAGCTTTATTGAAACATTTAGTGAACAGTTAGCTGGTCAATATACAATTTGCATATACAGAAATGAGCGCCTGAGATTTAACAAAAATAACATTTTTATATCACATTGGCAACTAGTGGAGCGTTGCAAAGACTCAATATGTCTTGTACAAGCGAGACAGGGTCCCACAGTGCAAAATGTCTATCTATTTCTGGCAGCTCTCTTTAAATTAGGTCAACATCAGTAACTGGTTTACAATCAACTATAAACAAACAAAAAGTGAATTTTAGTATAACTACATGTAGCATCTTGCAGAAAATTAACTAATTGTGCATCAGTCACAGGTTTGCTTCAAATAAGTACAGTTGTTCAAATAAGTACACTCTGGTGTACCCCTATATACACCAGAGTGTATATAGGGGTGAATAATAGGTGTATACTGATGCGAGACAATCTATTCCGTGGGGTGTTACGACAGGGAAATATCATGATATAGGTAAATGAGTGCTCTAAGTTACTGAAACAAAGCTTCAGTTAGTGCATAATCGGGCTTGTAGGTACTCTTCACATATGAATGATATCCTCTGTGCGTTTTGTATGAGTGTAGTGGTATTTTTCTAAATTAAGTGTGTGATATACCACGTTGCTCCAAATAGAGATATTTGGGAGTTCTGTTTTCTTCTAATTTAAGGGAATTAGTCTCTTGGCAGTATTGATCATAATTGTTAGTAGTGTGGATCTAAGTTTGCATTTGATTTTTGGGAGAGAGTTAAAGAGGAAGGTCCATATTTTGAAGGGGAGAGGAATATCTAGAACACGATTAATTTCAATGGTGATTAGTTTCCAGAAATGTTCAGCTATGGGGCAGGACCACCATATATGAGTGGGGGTACCTAAATCTGAACAGCCTCTCCAGCACTCGGCAGGTGTGCCAGGGAATAACTGGTGTAAGCGGTGTGGTGTGTAGTACCATCTGCTTAGAAGCTTCAGGTTCATCTCTAGCGTTGAGATAGAAAATGAGGACTTGCTCATGCTGGCAAAGATATGCAGCCATTCTTTGTTGGTGCAGGAGTCACCTATTTCAATTTCCCACTTCTTAACGTAAGATGGTAGAGTAGAAGCGTAGGATGAAAGGATCTGTTGATGTATAAGCGATAGTATACTTTTATTGGGGAAAGTGTGTATACAGATGTTTTCAAAGGTTGTCAAAGGGCGGGTTAGAGATTTTTTTATAGGGATGCGTCTGCAGGTAATGCTTTAATTGCAAGTACGTAAACCAACTATTGAATCGGGGTCCGAGTAAGGTAACAATTTCACTGTGTGGTTTCGGTTTGCCATTGTGATGTAGTATGTGTATAGGGACCATTTCTATCATGGTGGGATTGTCTGTTATATGTAAAAGAGAGTGAAGTGGGAACAGGGTATTTCCTACTAGTGGTGTTAACGGAGAGTATGTGCTAGAAAAGTGGTGAGATCTTTTGACGTGTTTATCCCACTGCTTGAATGTTTCCTTCGTAGTTATGGGAGCATTGAGGGCAGATGTCTGATATTGGCAGGAAGCCAGCAGTGGCCTCCCAGATGGGAGTCATTAGAAAGAGTGCGATCAAGCATAACCCACTCTTTTGTGCTGCTGTGTTTGCACCAATCAACTATTCTAGTTAAAAAAGCAGCCAATCTATAGTACTGCAAATTGGGTGCTCCTATGCCTCCTAGGTCTTTGGGACAGTATAAGGTGCTTGTAGCTATATGGGGTCTTTTATAGGACCATATAAAGGAGTTTAGCAATTTTTTAAGTTGGAAGATTAGTGTATCTGGAATAGGAATAGGCAACGTTTGAAAAAGATACAAAATCTTGGGGAGTTTTATCATTTTAATTGCATTTATTCTTCCATACCAAGATAGGGGCTTAGTTGCCCAGGATTGTAACATTGAGCTGATATCATTCTTTAAGGTTTTAAAGTTTAGGGAGATTATATCTTCAGTTTTTGGTGAAATTTGCACTCCTAAATATTTTATCGCCTTATGTTGGGTTCGGAAACAGAATTGTTGTTTGACTGTTTGGCAGTGCTATACTCAAGAGTTCGGATTTTGCAATATTAATACTAAAGTTAGAGTAGAGGCCATAAGTATGTAGTGTTGAGATTAGTGAGGGGACAGAGTTAACTGGGTCAGTGATGGTCATGAATATGTCGTCCGCATAAAGAGTGGTTTTATATTCGGTTTGCCCCATTTAGAATCCAGTAATTGTTGTTTGTTTCCTGATGTGCGTGGCTAAAACCTCCATGGCTAAGATAAACAATAGAGGTGAGAGGGGACACCCCTGTCTCGTGCCATTTGTGATCTGGAAAGGATGAGATGTGGAATCATTTAATCTTATTTTTGCTTGTGGCCTGTTATATAGTGCAAAGATTCACCCTATAAGCTTTTGATCAAATCCAAATTTAGCCATTGTATGTTTAAGGAAAAGCCAATTCAGCCTATCAAAGGCTTTTTCCGCGTCCATTGAAATGAACACGAAGGGGATTTGGTGTTGATTTGCATGTTCCATAAGAGTTAGTATTTTGGTTGTGTTATCTCTAGACTCTCGCATGGGTGTAAACCCAGCCTGGTTAGGGTGGATTATGAATGGGAGTATAGAGTTAATTCTGGATGCGAGTATTTTAGCGAAGAATTTGATAACAACATTCAATAAAGAGAGAGGGCGAAAATTTGCTGGATTTGTAGGTGGCTTGTTTGGCTTAGGTATTACTGTTACGTGGGCCTCTAGCATAGAAGGTGGAAAGGGGTGTTCGTCAGTGGCCTCATTGAAAATTAATGTAAGATGTGGGGCTAAGATAGAAGAAAATGCTCGGTAATATTTGGAGGAGAAGCCATCTGGGCCTGGACTTTTTCCATGTTTAAGGGTAGTTATTGCAGATATGGTTTCTTGGATGGTTATTGGCCTATTTAAATGTGATTGTTGTTCATCAGTGATGGAAGGTAGTGGACAATTCGCTATGTATGTTGAGAGATCGCGGAGATGTTCGGGTGTGGGGGGTCTTCATGTATATTGTAGAGTTTTGTATAATCTTGAAAGGCCAGTAAGATTTCTGGCATAGTCTTAAGCGACTTTTTTTGTGGAGTAGTGATTTCATAGATATAGGATTTAAATCTTTTTTTTATTAAGGCACAAGCTAGCAATTTACCAGCTCTATTACTTTCGTAATAGAACATGCTATTAGTTTTAGTTCGTAGAGTTTGGTACTCAATGTCTAGAAATTTTTCTAGGGCTGTTCTAGCGGCCTGTAGATCTTTCTCTATATTAGAATTAGTGGGATCTTTTTTAAGCGCTAAGTCTAGTTTAAAAAAGGTATCTGTTGGTTCTTTGTATTGTGTATGATTTGCTCGTTGATTTTGAGCCTTAATTTTAATTAATTCTCCCCTTAACACACATTTGTGTGCTTCCCAAATTTTAAAATTGCCAGTGATAGAGTTGGAGTTGTTTGTAAAGTATTCAGAGATGGTTTTGGATAATGTGGTTAGTGTGCCAGGATTATTTAGGAGAGATTCGTCTAGTTTCCAGGAATATGGTTCTGAAGGTGTTTCTGGGCCAGGAAAATTTTATTTCAACAGCTGAGTGGTCTGACCACGATGTAGATGAGATATCACTGCGATGTAAGTGTGTTAGGCCTTTTTGGTTTGTAAGTACATAATCCAATCTACTATAAGATTTATTTGGATGTGAGAAAAAGGTGTAGTCTCTTTTATCATGGTAAATGAATCTCCATGTGTCATATAGGTTAAGGTCCTTCAGACCGTTCCACAAAGTGGTGGTAACTTTTTTGGATATTTGTATGTTAGGGTTGGAACTATCTTTTAGGGGTTGCAGTAGGGTGTTGAAGTCTCCGGCTAGATACAATGGGCCTTTAGTGATATCCAGTGTTCTCTTGAATATGTTTTTTAAAGAAAGTGGTTTGATTTCTGTGCGGAGCATAAATATTAATTAAGGTGATGGGTCTGCCATACAGAAGGCCCATCAAACCTAAAAAACGCCCCTCTCCATCTCTGGAAAGTTGTATCAAGGTAAAAGGGATAGATTTTTTTAAACAGTATGCTCACCCCGTTTTTGTTTTCTAGGCCTATAAAGTTAAGTTTTTGTTGTTTATATGTATATATACACTCGCCATTTTCAAGGCATACACATATGTCTATACATCCTACATAGAGTATATGTACTAAAATATTTTTATTTTAAAAGGAGTTATAAAATAGGGTCTAGACATCTTATGTTGTATTATTCTATAATATTCTAAGTATCCAAATTCTACTTTTTATGATTTAAAAAAAAATAATTTCTGAGTAAAGACCAGTGTTTTCTGAATATCTTTTGGATAATGTGTTTGTTCGCACTGTACTCTGTGATAATTGGGACATTAATAGTCTCCTCCTCCGACTCTTTATCCAAAACATTATCCAAAGGGTATTCAGAAAACACTAGTCTTTACTCAGAAATGATGACATAATTGGAGAAAGTCTGCCCACACAACCGACTTTCATCTATAGAAAAACAAACAATCTGAAGAATATGATAGCACCCAACATACCGAAACAAAAGAAACAAGGTGTGAGCGACTTCCGTGGCAAAGAGATCAAAGGATTTTTTCCATGTCCAAGCTGTAAGGCATACAAATGTGGCCTAAAGATGAACAACTTCCTTTTATATAACACAAAAGTGAAACACGAAATACGTTATTTAATTACATGTCAGGATAAAGGAGTCGTATACCTGATTCAATGCACATGCTGAATACAATACGTAGGGCAGACATCGAGATCATTAAAAGATAGTATCAGGGAACACTTGCTGCTTATCGAAAAGATGAATATAGAGACACCGCTGTATAGACATTTTGCAGTTAAACATCAAGACAACATTAAGGACCTCAGCTTTCTTGGGATTCAGAAAGTTAGAAAGAATTGGAGAGGCGGTGACTACGAGAAGAAACTATTGATCACAGAATCCAAATGGATATTTACCTTGGACTGCTTATACCCAAAAGGCCTTAATAATAAAGAAGACCTATCACACCTCCTGAACATAAGAATATAAATGCTGGATAAAGAAGAAGCCAATAAAGCCCCACCATGACCACATGTATTTCCATACTAGTCCTCATGAAGAGACATTTGTAAGCTTCTTACATGACTACATGAAGTTCTTTGAATATAGTTTTGTACTGCCACATTCGTTAATGTTTCCATCAACTTGTAAATACTAACGAAAACCATACATATCCAAAACTGAAAATGACCCTTGCACTATCAAAATGAAAATAAATAGACCCAGATGGCGCAATCAGCCAATACCTGATCGAAAAACACCATGGGAAACTTTTAACACAAGCTGGTAGGCATGTGCGAGACAACCTACAATACTAATTTGCTATATGAAGGCCCCAGGAAGCCGCACTAAATCATATAATTGACCAACGAAAACGGAAGTGACTTTAACAAAATACGTCACTTCCGGTAATAGACGCGACTTCTGGTTTTGGATTTCAGCTTATGGAAGTGACGTTAAACAGGAAGTGGGCAGGTTCCAACGAGTTTGGTGCCCAAACAATACAGTTAAGGATAGCTATTACTCCCTATATAAGGCTACCAGACACCTCCAGTTTTAGTCTTGATAAAGGCCCACTTTATAGGGGCCGAAACACATTGACAAATACTGGTAAGCCTATTCCTAATACCATATAAAGGTGGTATAGATATTCTGCACTATTGTTACTTATTTTTACAGGACACTTCAGGATTTCCTCGAGGACTTCTAGGACACTCAAGGGCTTCAAATTTGAACACATTGGGATTACCCACACACAACAAGTTCTGATATATTTTTTATATTTTCCTACTTGGTATTGTTTGCACACGTTTTGTATTTCTGCACATTTTGCTTATCAATTAACTTTTTGGAGGCAGTATCTCTTAACTTTGGACTTTATGTATTCTTCACTTTCTTCCACCACTCTAAGGCCAGTCTTTATAAGGTGCACCTTACAACATGAACTTTGAGAATCTTAATATACTCTACTAGGCATATGTCATAACGCTAATTTATTCTGTCATTACCCTATTGTATCAATATCAATATTTGTTCTCAACATTACTGCTGTTTTTAGGACTGATATTATATATTTTTAAACATTATTTTTAAACATTGTTTATACATGGATCCAAGTTTTTAACGCATATTCTATTTGTACAAACCTCGGATAGTCTCTTTACTCACTTGTATTTCAATAAAGATACCTAATTTTAGCTACCTTAGCCTTCTGTTTAGGCGCTCTTTACACACCCTTCTTGTTAGTTCATGTGTGCCATATAGATAACACTGTGCTCACGCACGTGGAGTTCAGGTGAGCCAGCTCTGATTGGCTAAAATGGATGTCTGTCAAAAGAACTGAAATAAGGGGGCAGTTTGCAGAGGCTTAGATACAAGGTAATCTAAGAGGTAAAAAGTGTATTTATATAACTGTGTTGGTTGTGCAAAACTAGGGAATGGGTAATAAAGGGATTATCTATCTTTTTAAACAATAAAAATTCTGTCCCTTTAAGTTATTTTTAGAAGTTCCATACACAGGGGCTGTATCTTGGATGTTCCTTATAGTTAATATCTAAACAATTTCCTATTTTTTTCACAGTGGGCTCATGTTTTTCTCTGACTGGAGAATTGGGATTCTAACTTAAATTTGAGCATTGCATTGAATTAAACAGAGATTTGTTCTGAAATGAATCATTTGGAACCAGAGGGGCATTTTATTAATGCCTTAGGTCTAGTGAGAAGACTCTTGTTTTTACCAGAAAGCTTTTAAAACTGAAAGGGAAATAAAAACAAATCTTGGAAACTCAATCTGTCATCCAATAACATAACTACAAGGCTCTCCTAACAATAGCAACTGCTGTAGCATCTGTAAGGAAAGACATGTTCTGATACCAGTAGTTAAATCCTGCAAAACATAAGAACTATCACCATCGAATATAAATTAATGTATAATTAATTAATAATTAATATTATTGTACAAATTAGTAAGAAAAGTAACCCTAACATAAAGAGGTTTCTACGGGGGTTATAAAAAAAAAACAACAACAAAAAAAAACAGTTCTAGTTATAGAATTGAACTGGCTAAAGTTTGAGAAGGCTTAAAGACATCAATTAAGATAGGACAAACATAAAAATTCTAACATGCAGCAATGTGCTTGTTCATAGTCAGTGGCTTAGAGGGAGAAGTATCAAGAATATGCAAAATTTGTCTTAAAAAGACTGACCAAAATTAATGTGATCCTTATCAGTGAGGGAAATGGAAATATTCATCATCCAGATACACAGAAGATTTCCCACACTTGTCCAACTGAACAACAGCAGGGTCAGCAGATACTTCAGTAGGGTTATGTTTAAGGCCAGTCAAGAAATTGCTCAACAGCCCAATAGAACATCTTCTTTTAAGCAAAATTGTCACAAAATTTACACTTGAAGATAGGTTACTGCTGGGGTTGAAAATAAATAAAATAAAAATAGATTGAAACACACACGGTCAGAATAAATATGGTAAAGGGTAGTTTTATATATATTTTTAGATACCAACAAATTATTTTGAAATCTATCATAATATTTTTTGGGAAATAATAAAGTTTGTTATTTTAATCCATGTAATACCCCCTTTTTATTAGTTGTGTCTTTAATAATATACCCAAGATTCTATATAAATATATTTAAAGGAACAGAAAACTAGAATACTGACTATCATATAAAGTGAATATGCTAACCTTTATATCATGCAAAATATGTTTCTTCAGAATTTGTAGGTAACCATGAGGGCAACTGACCTTAAAGAGACACTGTACCCAAATTATTTCTTTTGTAATTCAGAAAGAGCATGCAATTTTAAGCAACTTTCTAATTTACTCCTATTAGCAATTTTTCTTCGTTCTCTTGCTATCATTATTTGAAAAAGAAGGCATCTAAGCTTTTTTTTGGTTTCAGTACTCTGGACAGCACTTTTTTGTTGGTGGATGAATTTATCCACCAATCAGCAAGGACAACCCAGGTTGTTCACCAAAAATGGGCCGGTATCTAAACTTACATTCTTGCATTTCAAATAAAGATACCAAGAGAATGAAGAAAATTTGATAATAGGAGTAAATTAGAAAGTTGCTTAAAATGTCATGCTCTATCTGAATCACAAAAGAAAAATTTGGGGTACAGTGTCCCTTTAATGTCTGATTATTGCTTTATTGATGGACAGTGACACTCTTCAGAAGCTTAAAGAATGTTTTGCTTTTTTTTTTGACAGTACAGGAACATTTGTTTTACCTAAATTGCCCTCTCTTAGATGCAACAATGAAAAATATGTGTGCGCCCCTTTAATCTTAATTTGATCTACATACAAAACCAATACCAGTTGTTCAGGAAAAAGTGACAGAACAAGGCGGAAAACATTGAAAATAAAAATATGGAAGAAAATGTAATGTTTATTTACAATCTTATATTTTGTCAACAGGTCCTTCTCCTGTATATAAACCAAAGTCCCCATGCAGCCATCTTTTATTTACAGTATTATTATTGTTGTTTAAAATTCCGTAGCACTGGGATCAGTATCATTCTTACAACATATCATTTTTCCAACACATAAAGCTTCATGTACTAAGCAGTGTAAGCTGCTCTGGAGCCCTTGTAGGGCAGGTTTGCACATGTGAGCCTGCTTCCTGCAACTCTTCGGCATTTCTGAGGTGGGGATGAGAAATCACCCCGAACTTGCTCACTCGGAGTGATTTACAGTCCCTTTTCAAGTGTGAGAGAACGGGCAGAATTTATACACTCACTTGAGTGTTATGATACATACGGGCAGCGGACGAACAGGATCTGCTGCCCCTGTGCTGCAATGGCAAGTGGACAACTTCTCAAGTTGAGAAGCTTGCCCACTCACCTTTTAATACATGGAGCCCATAATCTCTATCCACATTCTGCTTTTTATCTACACAGTTTGGCAACTTATCTATCTTCCAGTGTTTTTCATGTATTAACTTTTCAGTCTCAGTAAATTATGTCATCACCTCATGACAAAAAATACAGTTTGCTTAGTGCCACCAGGAAACTGTAGGAAAAGAGGCTACTCTAATGAAAAGAAATAAAAATGTAAGATAAAAAAGGGAATACCTTAGATTTAAGAATTAAATGATAAAATATATATATAGGGTGACCATAAAAATTAAAAAAGAAAGGAAAATAGAGTTAGAGTTTCTGTCTATTTACAGTTGTATGCCCTTAAATATTGTAATCATAATTATTATGCATAAGTCTATTGTGATATTATATTGTATTGTGATACATAAACCCCATATATTATTCTTCTAAATCTTTGTTTCTCTTGTTAAGTGTGTTCAGTCCACGGGTCATCCATTACTTATGGGATATATTCTCCTTCCCAACAGGAAGTTGCAAGAGGATCACCCAAGCAGAGCTGCTATATAGCTCCTCCCCTCACATGTCATATCCAGTCATTCTCTTGCAAGTCTCAACAAAGAAGGAGGTCGCGAGAGGAGATAGGAGTTTTTTACCTAATTATTCTTCAATCAAAAGTTTATTATTTTAAAATGGCACCGGAGTGTGCTGTTTTTTTCTCTCAAGCAGTATTTAGAAGAAGAATCTGCCTGCGTTTTTCTATGATCTTAGCAGACGTAACTAAGATCCACTGGCTGTTCTCGCACATTCTGAGGAGTGGGGTAACTTCAGAAAAGGGAATAGCAGGCGGGGTCCCCCGCAAATGAGGTATGTGCAGTAAATATTTTCTAGGAATGGAATTGACTAAGAAAACACTGCTGTTACCCATATGATGTAAGTACAGCCTTTAATGCAGTAGTAGCGACTGGTATCAGGCTGATAAATGTATGCACAGTTGAGTTATTTTCTAGGGACTAGAATCTGACTGAGAAAATACTGTCAATACTGAAACAAATGTATGAGCCTTAACTGCAGTAGAAGCGACTGGTAGCAGGCTTAGTGATAACTTTGCATAACCCTGGAAAGTTGTTTTTTAAAACGTTTACTGGCATGTTATTCGTTTTGTGAGGTACTTTGGTGATAAATCCTTTTGGGCATGATTTTTTTCCACATGGCTATCGTATATTTCTACATAGAAACCGTTGTAACAGGTCTCCCACTGTTGTAATATGAGTGGGAGGGGCCTTTTTTAGCGCCTTGTTGCGCAGTTAAAATTCTAGCACAGTCTTCCTGCTTCTTCCTCCTTGATCCAGGACGTCTCCAGAGAGCTCAGGGGTCTTCAAAATTCATTTTTGAGGGAGGTAATCAGTCACAGCAGACCTGTGACAGTGTGTTTGACTGTGATAGAAGCGTTAAATCTTAAATTGATTATCCGTTTTTTGGGTATTGAGGGGTTAATCATCCGTTTGCTAGTGGGTGCAATCCTTTGCTAAATTCATACATTTACTGTTAAAATTGTTGGCTATAACTGAATTAGTTCATTGTTATTTCAACTGTGACAGTTTTTTTGTGTTTTTTAAAAGCGCTGCTGCGTTTTTTTCTATTGCTTGTAAATTTATTGAAAGATTTTTTCCAAGCTTGCTAGCCTTCATTGCTAGTCTGTTTAAACATGTCTGATACAGATGAATCTACTTGTTCATTATGTTTAAAAGCCAATGTGGAGCCCAATAGAAATATGTGTACCAATTGTATTGATGTTACTTTAAATAAAAGTCAGTCTTTACCGGTAAAGAAATTATCACCAGACAACGAGGGGGAAGTTATGCCGACTAACTCTCCTCACGTGTCAGTACCTTCGCCTCCCGCTCAGGAGGTGCGTGAGATTGTGGCGCCAAGTACATCAAGGCCCTTACAAATCACTTTGCATGATATGGCTAATGTTATGAAAGAAGTATTATCTAATTTGCCTGAGTTAAGAGGCAAGCGCGATAGCTCTGTGTTTAGGACAGAGCGCGCCGATGACACGAGAGCCATGTCCGATACTGCGTCACAATTTGCAGAACATGAGGACGGAGAGCTTCATTCTGTGGGTGACGGATCTGATCCGGGGAGACCGGATTCAGAAATTTCAAGTTTTAAATTTAAGCTTGAGAACCTCCGTGTATTGCTAGGGGAGGTGTTAGCGGCTCTGAATGATTGCGACACGGTTGCAATCCCAGAGAAATTATGTAGGCTGGATAAATACTATGCGGTACCGGTGTGTACTGACGTTTTTCCTATACCTAAAAGGCTTACAGAGATTATTAGCAAGGAGTGGGATAGACCCGGTGTGCCCTTTTCCCCTCCTCCGATATTTAGAAAAATGTTTCCAATAGACACCACTACACGGGACTTATGGCAGACGGTCCCTAAGGTGGAGGGAGCAGTTTCTACTTTAGCCAAGCGTACCACTATCCCGGTGGAGGATAGTTGTGCTTTCTCAGATCCAATGGATAAAAAATTAGAAGGTTACCTTAAGAAAATGTTTGTTCAACAAGGTTTTATATTACAGCCCCTTGCATGCATTGCGCCCGTCACTGCTGCGGCAGCATTCTGGTTTGAGTCTCTGGAAGAGGCTATTCGCACAGCACCATTGGATGAGATTATGAACAAGCTTAAAGCCCTTAAGCTAGCTAATGCATTTGTTTCGGATGCCGTGGTGCATTTAACCAAACTAACGGCTAAGAACTCCGGATTCGCCATCCAGGCGCGCAGAGCGCTATGGCTTAAATCCTGGTCAGCAGATGTAACTTCTAAATCTAAATTGCTTAATATTCCTTTCAAAGGGCAAACCTTATTCGGGCCCGGCTTGAAAGAAATTATTGCTGACAATACTGGAGGTAAGGGTCACACCCTTCCTCAGGACAGGGCCAAATCAAAGGCCAAACAGTCTAATTTTCGTGCCTTTCGTAATTTCAAGGCAGGAGCAGCATCAACTTCCTCCGCTCCAAAACAGGAAGGGACTGCTACTCGTTACAGACAGGGTTGGAAAAGCAACCAGTCCTGGAACAAGGGCAAGCAGGCCAGAAAACCTACTTCTGCCCCTAAGACAGCATGAAGAAAGGGCCCCCTATCCGGAAACGGATCTAGTGGGGGGCAGACTTTCTCTCTTCGCCCAGGCCTGGGCAAGGGATGTCCAGGATCCCTGGGCGTTGGAGATCATATCTCAGGGATACCTTCTGGACTTCAAAACTTCTCCTTCACAAGGGAGATTTCATCTGTCAAGGTTATCAACAAACCTGATAAAGAAAGAGGCTTTTCTACGATGTGTACAAGACCTCTTAGTAATGGGAGTGATCCACCCAGTTCCGCGGTCGGAACAAGGGCAGGGTTTTTACTCAAATCTGTTTGTGGTTCCCAAAAAAGAGGGTACCTTCAGGCCAATCTTGGACCTGAAGATCTTAAACAAATTCCTAAGGGTTCCATCGTTCAAAATGGAAACTATTCGAACCATCCTACCCATGATCCAAGAGGGTCAGTATATGACCACAGTGGACCTAAAGGATGCCTACCTTCACATACCGATTCACAAAGATCATTATCGGTACCTAAGGTTTGCTTTTCTAGACAGGCATTACCAGTTTGTAGCTCTTCCCTTCGGGTTGGCTACGGCCCCGAGAATTTTTACAAAGGTTCTGGGCTCGCTTCTGGCGGTACTAAGACCGCGAGGCATAGCGGTGGCTCCGTACCTAGACGACATTCTGATACAAGCGTCAAGTTTTCAAAATGCAAAGTCTCATACAGAGATAGTTCTAGCATTTCTGAGGTCGCATGGGTGGAAAGTGAACATGGAAAAGAGTTCTCTGTTCCCACTCACAAGGGTTCCCTTTCTAGGGACTCTTATAGATTCTGTAGAGATGAAGATTTACCTGACGGAGTCCAGGTTATCAAAAATCCTAAATGCTTGCCGTGTCCTTCATTCCATTCCAAGCCCATCAGTAGCTCAGTGCATGGAAGTAATCGGCTTAATGGTCGCGGCAATGGACATAGTGCCATTTGCGCGCCTGCATCTAAGACCGCTGCAACTATGCATGCTAAGTCAGTGGAATGGGGATTACTCAGATCTGTCCCCTTTACTAAATCTGGACCAAGAGACCAGAGATTCTCTTCTCTGGTGGTTGTCGCGGGTTCATCTGTCCAAAGGAATGACTTTTCGCAGGCCAGATTGGAAGATTGTAACAACAGATGCCAGCCTATTAGGCTGGGGTGCAGTCTGGAACTCCTTGAAGGCTCAGGGATCGTGGACTCAGGAGGAGAAACTCCTCCCAATAAACATTCTGGAATTAAGAGCAATATTCAATGCTCTTCTAGCTTGGCCTCAGTTAGCAACACTGAGGTTCATCAGATTTCAGTCGGACAACATCACGACTGTGGCTTACATCAATCATCAAGGGGGAACCAGGAGTTCCCTAGCGATGTTGGAAGTCTCGAAGATAATTCGCTGGGCAGAGTCTCACTCTTGTCACCTGTCAGCGATCTACATCCCAGGCGTGGAGAACTGGGAGGCGGACTTTCTAAGTCGCCAGACCTTTCATCCGGGGGAGTGGGAACTTCACCCGGAGGTGTTTGCTCAACTGATTCTTCGTTGGGGCGAACCGGAGCTGGATCTCATGGCATCTCGCCAGAACGCCAAGCTTCCTTGTTACGGATCCAGGTCCAGGGACCCGGGAGCGGTGCTGGTAGATGCACTAGCAGCCCCTTGGGTTTTCAACATGGCTTATGTGTTTCCACCATTTCCGTTGCTACCTCGACTGATTGCCAGGATCAAACAGGAGAGAGCATCGGTGATTCTGATAGCGCCTGCGTGGCCACGCAGGACCTGGTATGCAGACCTAGTGGACATGTCGTCCTGTCCACCATGGTCTCTGCCTCTGAGGCAGGACCTTCTAATTCAGGGTCCTTTCAACCATCCAAGCCTAATTTCTCTGAGGCTGACTGCATGGAGATTGAACGCTTGATTCTATTAAAGCGTGGTTTTTCGGAGTCGGTTATTGACACATTAATACAGGCTCGGAAACCTGTTACCAGAAAAATTTACCATAAGATATGGCGTAAATATTTATATTGGTGTGAATCCAAGAGTTACTCATGGAGTAAAGTTAGGATTCCTAGGATATTGGCTTTTCTACAAGAAGGTTTAGAAAAGGGTTTATCCGCTAGTTCGTTAAAGGGACAGATTTCTGCTCTGTCTATTCTTTTACACAAACGTCTGGCAGAGAATCCAGACGTCCAGGCTTTTTGTCAGGCTTTGGTTAGGATTAAGCCTGTGTTTAAAACTGTTGCTCCTCCGTGGAGCTTAAACTTGGTTCTTAAAGTTCTTCAGGGTGTTCCGTTTGAACCCCTTCATTCCATTGATATTAAACTTTTATCTTGGAAAGTTCTGTTTTTGATGGCTATTTCCTCGGCTCGAAGAGTCTCTGAGTTATCTGCCTTACATTGCGATTCTCCTTATCTGATTTTTCATCCAGACAAGGTAGTTCTGCGTACTAAACCTGGGTTTTTACCTAAGGTTGTTTCTAACAGGAATATCAATCAAGAGATTGTTGTTCCATCATTATGTCCTAATCCTTCTTCAAAGAAGGAGCGTCTTTTGCATAATCTGGACGTAGTCCGTGCCCTGAAGTTCTACTTACAGGCAACTAAAGATTTTCGGCAAACTTCTTCTCTGTTTGTCGTTTATTCTGGTCAGAGGAGAGGTCAAAAGGCTTCGGCCACCTCTCTCTCCTTTTGGCTTCGTAGCATAATACGTTTAGCCTATGAG
This sequence comes from Bombina bombina, assembly GCF_027579735.1. NCBI lineage: Eukaryota > Metazoa > Chordata > Amphibia > Anura > Bombinatoridae > Bombina > Bombina bombina. The sequence goes on along the minus strand of NC_069500.1, from coordinate 1,330,624,875 downwards.
ACTGCTGGACAGCAGCCTCCTGAAAGAATTACAGCTCATTCCACTAGAGCTGTGGCTTCCACCTGGGCCTTTAAGAATGAGGCCTCTGTTGAACAGATTTGCAAGGCTGCAACTTGGTCTTCACTTCATACCTTTTCAAAATTTTACAAATTTGACACTTTTGCTTCTTCGGAGGCTGTTTTTGGGAGAAAGGTTCTACAGGCAGTGGTTCCTTCTGTTTAATATTCCTGCCTTGTCCCTCCCATCATCCGTGTACTTTAGCTTTGGTATTGGTATCCCATAAGTAATGGATGACCCGTGGACTGAACACACTTAACAAGAGAAAACATAATTTATGCTTACCTGATAAATTTATTTCTCTTGTGGTGTGTTCAGTCCACGGCCCGCCCTGTCTTTTTTTGAGGCAGTTCTAAATTTTAATTAAAACTCCAGTCACCACTGCACCCTATAGTTTTTCCTTTCTCGTCTTGTTTCGGTCGAATGACGATATGACATGTGAGGGGAGGAGCTATATAGCAGCTCTGCTTGGGTGATCCTCTTGCAACTTCCTGTTGGGAAGGAGAATATATCCCATAAGTAATGGATGACCCGTGGACTGAACACACCACAAGAGAAATAAATTTATCAGGTAAGCATAAATTATGTTTTATATTTGTACCTTTTACATAGCAGTATAGAATGCCGTGGAGCTTTGAATACCTACTATGCTGAGCCAAGAAAATATTTTTACCTGTCACAAAATGTCTCACTTCCAGTCCTAATTCTCAATGGCATCCTTAACCAGTACTTGGTATACAGTGATGTTTCGTGATGCCCTTAGTAATAATCACTGGCTCATACTGATGAGAAGCTTGTAATATGTCATCTATTGAAAAAGTAGCAATTATAGTAATTACCAAAGTTTATATGGAAATATTCAATGTTGTCAGATCATTTTCAATACACAGTTTATTGTCTCTTGCAAAAAAAAGAAGAAAAATAAGCCTGTAATACAACCACAAACTACTAAAACATCTAAATGCTGCATATTAAACGGACATGAAACCCAAAAACGTTCTTTCATGATTCAGATAGAGAATACCATTTTAAACAACATTCCAATTTACTTCTATTATTTAATTTGCTTCATTCTTCAGATGTCCTTTGTTGAAGAAACAGCTATGCACATGGTTGAGCTAATCATGAGGCATCTATGTGCAGCCACCAATCAGCAGCTACTGAGCCTATTTAGATATGTGTTTCAGCAAAGGATATAAAGAGAATGAAGTAAATGTGATAATCAAAGAAAATTGTAAAGTTGTTTAAAATGAAATGCTCTTTCTAAATCATGAAATAATTTTTTTTGGGGTTTAATGTCCCTTAAAAAAAAGAAAAAGGTTTTCCTATGCCATAAAAAAAGGACAAAACATTGCATTCTGGGAACCCTCTGTAGTGTACTGTTCATGATTTTGCAACAGTGCTTTTCGTGTGAAAACAGGAACTGTTAAGAATGCTGCAACCACATCATTTTTCTAATTACTAACTGCAATTTACAGTATTGGATGTGATCTTTATGCAATATTACTAGGTATTCAGGTAGATTTATTGCAATATTCACTTGGTCAGATTTTCTGTTTTTCAGTTTAGGAATTCTAGGAGCTGATATCTTGCAAAATTCAACAAAGAATACCTTTAGAACGAAGCAAATTTGATTAATTGGAAACAGTTTTTTTTTTTAAATTGTATGTTCTGTTTTAATCACATGAAGAAAACTTTTGGATTTTCATATCCCTTTAAAGTGATGGTAAATCCGAGTGTTTAAAAAAACGTTAGGATTTACCAGCACTAAAACTAAACTAAAAAAAAGGGTGCTAGACTCACCCTGTCTGTGCCACGGCACCTCACTAAAGTCAGTGCCCCCGACTGCACAAGGCTCAACAATCTTTTCACAATGTGCTAGTCATATGACACTGCTATTGGTTTAGAGGTGGAAATGTCACTTTATTGATAAAAGATGACTGGAGGCTCTGACTTTAGCGAGGAGGATGCAGCATAGAAAGGGTGAACTTAGCACCCTTTTATCACAAACTGATCTCTGCAGGGCCAGTTTATTTGTAGTGATGGTAAATCCTAGTGCTTAAATTTACCATCACTTTAATTGGCCACACCAAAGGAGATAAGATTTACAATACTAAAGAGGGTTCTCAATGGACGTGTCCCTGTTCTGAAAAATTAAAGTTTTTATTGTTCCTGTAACAGAAAATAACTGCTGTATACAAAATAAATGCCTAAAAAAGCACTATTTTAGCAGCCCAGGGACATATCTCTTGAAAAAAACACTTGAATTTGATTGTCATCTCCTGGGGCCAGTTACAGGACAAATATAAAGGGACAGTCAACACTAAAAATGTTATTGTTTAAAAAGATAGACAACGCCTTTACTACCCATTCCCCAGCTTTGTACAACCAGCTTTGTTATATTAATATTCTTTATAACATTTAAACCTCAACATTTCTGCCTGTTTCTAAGCCACTACAGACAGCCTCTTATAACGTGTTTTTTTATTTGCTTTTTACAACAGGAGACTGCTAGTTAATGTGGACCATTGTCAGGGTTTTTTCCCTGTTGTGTTTGCCATGTGCTGCTGTTAGCCATTTTCCTCACCTCTCTTCCTGACTATGGTGCATTGTGGAGGATGCTGCTCAATTCCTGCACTTCCTTTTATGGCCAGACTAGTGTGCATAATCCATGTGAGACAGGATGCAGTCTCAGAATTGTGATGTCATCACTTATTATTTAAAGGGCCTCTGTTCAATATGCTTTGCCTTTGCGTTGTCTCAGACCTGTTTGTGAGAGTTCCTGTGTATTACCTGGCTGCCTGACGTCCTTCCTGGTTCCTGATCCCTGGCTTGTTCCTGACTCTGCTGTTTTCCTTATTCCTGATTCCGGCTCTTCTGACTATTCGCTTTGGCTCCTGACTCGTCTGACTACCAGGTCTGGTTTTGATTCCTGGCTTGTTATTTGACTTGTGGACTTTTTATTATTTTTTGCTATTAATAAAGGTGTGATTATTTTTGCACTTCTCGTCTCAGTCTGATTCCTGGCACCCTTACAACCATATAGATAACGTTGTGCTCACGCCGTGGAGTTATTTATGAGTAATTAGCTAAAATAGAAGCCAATAGATAATAAATAAAACGGCATGTGATCAGGGGCTGTCAGAAGAGGCTTAGATACAAGGTAAACAAAAAAGAAAAGGAATACCGGAGCCAAAGTGCCAATGCAGTCAGTGATTTATTCAGTAAGGAGAATAAAGTTCCTACTATCTGACGCGTTTCACGCATGCATACATGCATTTCATCAGAGAGGTAAAAAGTATATTAATATAACCATGTTCGCTGTGCAAAACTGAGGAATGGGTAATAAAGGGATTATCTATCTTTTTAAACAATACAAATTGTTTAAATTTAAGTAATCTCTAAGTAAAATGTTGTAGCTTCAGTGTTCTGAATTCTGCAGGGTATGTTCCAGTTGCCATGGAAAACCATTTTCAGAAAAAATGGGCAAAATAAAGTACTTATATCTGTGTGTATAAAAAAGCATATCATACGGAAGTGCGCTTTGAGTTTAATGTTCCTTTAAGTATTTACAGTTTTTGACTAGTTGTGAATTCTGGAGTGGTTTAGCTTCAGAGATTATTAAAAGGACATAAAACCCCAAAAATTTCTTTCATGATTTAGATAGAACATACAATTGTACTCTACCTTATTTACGTCTATTATCAAATTGTCTTAGTTTTCTTGTTATCCTTTGTTAAAAAACATTTATCTGTTATATGTTATCTATCTGAATTTTAAAAGCTAAAATTTGGGTAATAACAATGTAGACTGGTGCTTTGGCTTAGGAGCTATAGATTATCAGATGGAACAGGAGAATAATTTGCCCACTTAAGAGATATTACTTTTCTGCTATACATAGCCATTAAAGGTGGGCTGCATAGTAAAAATTACCACTGTTTAATATTACACCTCAAATGGTGCCTGTTTACCTTAAAGTGATGGTAAAGTTTGCTTAATCTCGATCAAGTATAGCATTCTGTGTGTAAAATCAATATCAGTTTAATTCATCATTTGTTATACATTTTCGTAGAAATAAAGTTATCACCTTTATAAAGCAATTTCAAGAGGTCCACAAATTCAACCCGTATATTTTTATTTTTTTACCTCTCAATCACGTTTTTATCTAATACAATTGTAATTTCGGCTTTTATGTGACCGTCAATCCACGTCATCCCCCCTTTCTTTATTCAACTGCCCATGCTCTATTAATTTTTACTTCTGATGGAAAACTGCTTGTGCTCTCGTTTTGCGCATGTGTCTTACTTGCAGATAAGAATCCCTTACAGATAGGAATCCTAAGCGGCATCGGCGATTAGCGCATGCGCACATGAAAGCTAAATCTGCGATTAGCGCATGCCATGTGTAATAGGGAATGCGTTTTTGAGAGATGTAGAGAGCTGGTGGGACCACTCTATACGTCACAGAACAGAGAACACGGACATAGGATTTATAAATATATATTGTTTTAAAACTATTGCTGTAATGTAGAAAAAAACGTAGCGATTACATTATGGTAATATTTAGAAATGCATTGAAGTCTTCAGTAAATCTAAACTTTACCTTCACTTTAAGACCCAGACCACTCCTCACACAAACCTTTTTTATTGTCAATCATTCTGTGCATTCATTTATTTTCTTCCGTGCCTCTGTCACACTCATGCATGAGTAAATGCTGGCAGTGACTGGTCATGTGACTGCTTGTGCACACTGAAGTCAACCACTTCACAAGTAGTTCAGCCAATGGAAACTGGAGACCCATAAGCAACATAAGGACAACACAAGTGTTCAACCTAACGTTGTATAATTTCGGCACAATCTTGGAAGACTTCGTCTTAAACAGCGTGAGAACTGGGAACCGCAACAAACATCACATTCACTTCCTCATTTTCCCACAGCAGGGACCCCGATTGGTTGCAGATGAACTGCAATGAAAGGGCTGTGACAAAGTATTGAATTAAAGGGATACAAAACCCATATTTCCTCTTTCACGCAATTTTAAACAACGTTCCAATTTACTTTTATTATCACATTTTCTTCATTTTCTTGTTATCCTTTGTTGAAAAGCAGGAATGTAAACTCGGGTGTGTGCACATGTCTGCAGTGCTAGATGACAGCAGTTTTGCAACCATGTTATACATTAGCAAGAGCACTAGATGGCAGCACTATTTCCTGTTGTGTTGTGCTTCAGGTCTGTGCACGCTACCTATCTAGATATCGTTTCAACACAGAATAACATAAGAACAAAGTAAATTTGATAATAGAAGTAAATTGGAAACTTTTTTTAAAATTGTATTTTCTTTCTGAATAATGAAAGAAAAATTTTGTGTTTAGTGTCCCTTTAACCCTTTGAGTGCTAATGGCGGCTCTGAGCCGTCACAGAGTTTCCCACTCTGGTGCTAATGACGGCTCAGAGCCATCACTAGCACTCTCCCACCTTGAGGGAGATCTGGTGGCTCCCACCCGCTCCTACCCCGGCGATCGTGCTTGTAGAGTGACAGGCATCGCCGGGGCTTCTGTTTTACGTGGTGACGTCACGCGCAATAATGTGATGACGTCACCACGCAACTTTATTTATACTTAACAATGTTAAGTATAGGAGCAGGGGGCATGCTGCTTAGAAGCCTGTATCTCAGGCATCTAAGCAGCTACAGACCCCCAAGACCCACCTTTGGAAAGGTAATCACCTAACCTTTCCAACAGTGTAAGTCTTGGGGGTCTAAAAAAAATAAAGATAAAGTTTAAAAAAAAATTGTTCAACAAATAAAAAAATTAAAAAAACATTAACAAATCTTAGCACCCAGGTGGGAAAGTGCTTAGCACTCAAAGGGTTAAAGTGAAGGTAAAGTTTTGTGTTTTTGAAAGCAGTATTATGTTACCCATGTACTACAATGTAAGATCGCTTATTTTTTATAACATATTAGTATATATATATATAAATGTATAACCCACTGTTTTTATCATCGTTCTCGGCCGGTCTTAGCTCCTCCCTCCATGTATTTCCTGGTTTCTGACTGTCTCACGTATAGAGCGGTCCCACCCGCTCTATACGTATTTGAAAAGCGCGTTCACGATTGACAACTTGCGCATGCGCACATCTCGTCCTACATTCCAATTGCGCCTGCGTGACTCAAATAATTTTTGACCGAAAGCGCAGGCGTCAATGTTCGTTGCAACATAGTATTGAATGAATATACATTCATTACTATGTTGTAAGAGCAGTGTAAACGCTGGAAGCTGTTTTCTCCGCTGTTTGCTTTATAAAGCCGAATACTACGCTATTTCCCCTAGTCTTCTCTAATATATTATAGATATTGCGGCGCTCAAGTGAAATGTAGCAAAACAGGTTGCAGCCACCGATACTGTTGCAAATTGGTACTAAATAAACTGCGTTCAGATGATTTATACTTAGGATGAATTGCGCATGCGCTAATCAGGAACGAGCATGGCTTGGAAGGGACAGGAAGTATAGCCGACGCATGCGCAGAACGTCCAGAAATGTAGTGGCATAAAATGACGGCCGCCTAACAGCCAGACCTGTTATTGGCTACTTGAAGAACGTGACCGGACTGACAAAAAAAATAAAAAAAACGGGCTGTTTATATAACGAGTAGAATTAGATAGAAAAACGGCGATAACTAGGTAAATATTTTACAATACAAAAACTGATGACTTAAAGTACCCTTAATTTGCTATGTATTTGCATGTAAGATTATCGAACCTTGCTAAGTTTACCTTCACTTTAAGATGCATTTATATTTATATGCTGCATCACGTGAATTGATGCAGCTTTTGTGTGTTCTGTAAGTTTAAACTGTTAATGTTGTAGTTTAAAGTGAAAGTAAAGTTAGTCCCTTTTGAACACATATATACATTCTTTAACCTTAATTTATCAAGATCGTTAAGTTTTGTTTTGTCAATTAATTCTTATTTCTCAATTTTTAATAGATATATTTTTTCCTACCGTAGCCACACTAACTCCGCCCATCCGCTACTTCCTAGATTTGTGTGTGTTGACATATAGAGCGGTCCCACCCGCTCTATACGTAGCTCAAATGCCCATTCACAATGAACGTTTGTATTGCGCATATGCGAATCCCAGATTCCTAACTCTACTGCGCATTCGATTCTCTGTGATATCTATCTCCAACGTACAACGCATAGACTATGCTGATGACGTACAAGCTTTACTCCCTGAAAAAAACGAATACGCATGTGCAACTCGGGAGCGTGCTCCTAATAAAAGTAAGCCAGAAAAAATGTGTGCATGCACTGTAGAATAAATAGGCAGATGACGTTGCTTGACGGCCCCCTAGCGGCCAGAGTTTCAATTGTGTATCTAAAAAACGTGACCCACATCTAAAAAAAACAAACGGGTTGAATTCGGATAGTGTAAAAATAAAATAATAACGGCGATAACTTGATTTAAAGATAAGATGGGAAGAAATGATGAATGAAAGTCCTATTATTATTGAACAAAGAGTATTATTGAAGATCTCAACCGAGGTAATTTTACTTTCACTTTAAATTAGTACTCCTTTAATGGCAATTCAAAAATTTAAATCTTCATACTTCCAAATATGATGCATGCCAGCTCAACTGGTAAAAAACTGCACCACCTTGCCCAAGAGCTTATTGTTTTACAGCTGATTAAATTTGTTTATGGGGGGAGTGCAGAGTTTAAAGGGATGTTAAACATTCTGTTACCTTTAAATCCTTTTTTTTTTTTACCTTTAAATCCTTTTTTTTTTTTTTTTTACTTCATTTCTGCAGTATGAAGCGTTGCTAGGAGACACCATAAAATAGCTTCAGTCAGTTTATTGTCCATGATCAATATAGGACTTCTTCTGTAAAAATCGTGTGACCTAAAACTTAAACGGACAGTCTAGTCAAAATGAACCTTTCATGATTCAGATAGGGCATGCAATTTTAAACAATTTTCCAATGTACTTTTATCGTCAAATTTGCTTTGTTCTCTTGGTATTCTTTGTTGAAAGCTAAACCTAGGTAGGCTCATATGCTAATTTCTAAACCCTTGAAGGCCTGCTCTTATTTCAGTGTATTTTGACAGTTTTTCACAGCTAGACAGTGCTAGTTTGTGTGTGTCATATAGTTACCCATTGTGCTCACTCCATGGAATTATTTATTAGTCAGCATTGATTGACTAAAATGCATGTATGTAAAAAGCACTGAGATAAGGGGCAGTCTGCAGAGACTTAGATACAGGTAATTACAGAGGTAAAAAGTGTATTAATATAACAGTGTTGGTTATGCAAAACCGGAGAATGATTAATAAAGGGATTATCTATCTTTTTAAACTATAATATTTTTGGTGTAGACTGTTCCTTTAAGTTTTGCAATGTCTGCTCCCTTGTTTAGCTGTGGGGAGGGGCTAGACTGAGAATTTCTAAGTGCTAATTCTGCAAGAAAACAAATATGTGGTTTGCTTTTTTTAACTCGGTCACATTTATAAAAGCCTGGAGTTAAACTATTTAACCATGATCCCTTTATACTTTTATCTGTTCTTAAATAACTTCGGGTGATCTTATCTTTTACATTAGGGGCTTTTTCTAAAAATAATCTTAGGGTGGTCATCCAATTTACCAAATAGGGATGTATCCTTCTTCAAAATTCCCCAATGTTTTTCTATAATCTTTTTAAACTCCCTAATTTGGTTACAAAAATCCAATATTGGGCTAGATTACAAGTGGAGGGCTAATTTATTGCGCGGACACACGATAAATAACCAGCCATTACAAGTGACTGGTTATTGCTATTGCAAGCTCGCAATAGCAATTAGCACTCAGAAAATTTAATTAGTGCCCCAAATGCCCCTAAAATAGAGGGTATTTTAGTTTTCTTATGGGGAAAAAAATTGTATCCCCCCCCCCATAAAAACTACTGCACTAGGCAGTTTTTAGGGGTTAAAAGTGGTGTGGTGTGTTAGAAAAAAAACCCAGCACTGAACACACAGTTCTATGGGAACTGTGTGTTCCCAGTATATATAATATATATATATATATATATATATATATATATATATATACAGTATATATTTATATTTTTATGTGTTAATATGTGTACTTACCCCCTTTGCTGCGCTAGTTCTCATGCCGTGTCTTATGGCATGAGAAGAAGGCTTCCATTGGAGCCTAAGGAAGCGTGCTCTTGTGAGCACAATGCTTCCCAGGTGCTCAACTTGTAATACTAGCACACATTAGCGTGCGCTGGTATTACTCAGTGGAGCGCAAATATCGCTTTAACAAAAGCGATATTTTGCGCTCCACTTGTAATCTAGCCCATTGTTGGGCCTACTTCACTTTTCTTAACATAATCTGTACGTGATATGTGATCTTTTTTATATTTAAAGGAAGTTCTTCCTATCCAGGGCCTTCATTTCATCAATAATTTTATTTAAATGCTTTTCATCATACTTTCTTTCTTTTCAAGAAATCTATTTTCTTTCCTAAGATATGGTGAGTTCACAACGTCATCATTTACTGTTGGGAATATCACTCCTGGCTAGCAGGAGGAGGCAAAGAGCACCACAGCAAAGCTGTTAAGTATCAGTTCCCTTTCCACAAACCCCAGTCATTCTCTTTGCCTTGGTGCATGGAGGAGGTGAAGTTTTGTTTCTTATTGCTATTTTTTCTGCTCGCAGTGTCTCGGAACTCTCGGCTTTGCAGTGTGATTTGCCTTATTTTATCTTTCACGCTGATAAGGCGGTTCTTCCTACGAAGTTGGGTTTTCTACCTAAAGTGGTTTCTGATAGTAATATTAATCAGAAGATTGTTGTTCCTTCTCTATGTCCTAATCTTCTCATAAGGAACGTTTGTTGCACAATCTAGATGATGTGTGTGCTCTAGAATTCTACCTACAGACGACTAAGGATTTTCACCAGTCCTCTGCCTTGTTTGTTTGTTTGTTTTTATGGGAAACGTAAAGGTCAGGAGGCTACTGCTACTTCTCTTTCTATCTGGTTGAGAAGTATTCCTTTGCTTATGAGACTGTTGATTAGCAGCCTCCTGAGAAAATTACAGCTCTTTTCTCAAGGGCTGTTTCCTCTTCTTGGGCTTTCAAGAATGAAGATTCTGTGGATCAGATTTGCAATATTGCAATTTGGTCCTCTCTACATAATTTTTCCAAATTTTCCACATTTGATACTTTTGCCTCGGCTGAGGCTTCTTTTAGGAGAAGGGTTCTTCAAGCGGTGGTGCCTTCTGTTTAGGTCTACCTGTCTTGACCCTCCCTAGTCATCTGTGTCCTCTAGCTTGGGTATTGATTCCTAACAGTAAATGATGATGTTGTGGACTCACCATATCTTAGGAAAGAAAACAAAATGTATGCTTACCTGATAAATGTATTTCTTTCCGGATATGTTGAGACCACAACCCCACCCGTTGTATAAGACAGTTATTTTTGACTAAACGTCAGGCACCTTTGCACCTTTGTATTATTCCATTTCTCTTCAGTCGAATGATTGGGGTTTGTGGGAAGGGAAGCCTTGCTGTGGTGCTCTTTGCCTCCTCCTGCTGGCCAGGAGTGATATATTCCCAACAGTAAATGATGATGTCGTGGACTCACCATATCCGGAAATAAATAAATTTATCAGGTAAGCATACATTTTGTTTTTTAACACCTCAAATTGTTGTAAAAACATTTTCTTTTTTCAGTACAATTTTTTTTCAGAACTGACTTTTAGGGACATTCATTAACCAGTTTTTTAGGTGACAACTATTGGTCTCAATGTAATTATTAACATCAACCATTTAAAAATGATTTTTAGTTTTTATAAAATGTTCTTCTATATAGATGACTACATCCAAGTACACCAGGTTAATTTTACATTACAGTCATTTAGATCAGAGCTAGACAAATATATGGAATATCTTGATCTACTTCCCTGTCATACAAAAAACAGGTAATCTATATAACAATAATGGGCAACTAGGTTCACTCTCCAGTCAAACAAACAGTAAACATAATGGTCCTTATACCTGTACATATATATATATATATATATATATATATATATATGTTCGCATAACTGGGCGCTAACCCTAGTGCCCATTGCCGTACCACTGGTCTGCAAACAGTATTTATCATCATACCAAAATAAATTGGTTTTGAGGATCAATTTTATGCCTTCTAAAATATTTGTACTTACTTACTTTTTTCAATGTTAGTGTATAAGGAGGCTACATCTGCTGAAACTAGCCAACAATGTATTTATTTTTTCTCTAAATTTTAAAATAATATTTAAAGTATCTTTCAGATAGGCCCTAGTACCTATTACATAAGGTTGGAGGAATTTATCAATATACATTGAAATATTACTAGTTAGTGAATCCACCCCAGATACAATAGGTTTTCCAGGGGGGTTCTGAATATTCTTGTGTATTTTTGGCAAAATATTAAAGGTTGCCATTTTGGGAAACAATTTTTAAAAAAAATCATATTATTTTTATTTTTGTTATTTAATATCCCTTTGTTTAAACCCTGATCTAAAAAGAATTCTAGTCTTTTTTTCATATTCCTTCAATTAATTATTTCTTAACAATCTAAGTTTTTTTCATCATTTGTTTCCTACATTCCTTGTCATAATCACATTTTTCCAACATGACATCTGCAGGTTTTAAGACTAAAGTATTACTAATTATTCTAGGGCTTGTCTTAATGTATCATTCAAATTCAGCTTATAACTCTCTTTCAATTTGTTTATATCATAATTAGTTAATTCTAAAAACAAATCCATATGGGCTTTTTTAAATTGAACAGGATAGAATTTTGATTTATTCTTTACTTCTACATGTCTAATTCCTGTTGTATCCAACACTTTATGTTGAACATTCTCAATTTAAAAAAATGTTCAAAGTTAAATTTCGTACATAAATGTAATACATATATATTTAATTAAACAAATTTGTAACTGTTGGCTTGGGGCAAATTTCAAACCCTTATGAAGCACCTTCTTTTGATCATCAGTTAAAATAGTCTTACTGAGATTAAAAACTCCTTCTTGTAATATTGCCTTCTCTCTTAGGTATTTCTCTCCCTGCTGTTGTGAAATTTCATCCCGCTGTTTGACCTTTTTCCTGGGGTGTTTTCTTCTGGTCTCATGAGTCTTCTCTTTCCTCTGTCTTAAAAAAAAATCCTCCTCTACATTTTAATTTTTCAACACCTCATATGAGTTACAAGAATCGATTTCAGTCTATCCCTATGTTGCTTTTTTTTATTACCTCTGTATCTATAATTAACGACTTGCCATTTATCTTGCTCTTTAAGATCTTTATGATCCTAGTCTCATTTCTATATACAAAAACAGAGTTCTTCAATCTCTTTCTATTTTCAGGTGTAAAGTCTTTACCTTTGAATTGACTTTTATCACCTGCTTCCCTCCGAAACATATGTAGTGGTCTAGGTTTTATTTTTTTGCTTTGTAGATCTCTCTCTCCTTTGGTTTACACAAAGCCCTCACATATAACTTAAACACATAGTTAAAGTACAAAACGGGAGCCCTAGGGTAAATTACAAGTCACCCAATCAGCACTGGTAGTTGCAAAACTAGGTGGCGGGTCAGTCCTATCAACATAGGAGCCCACATAATAGTCATTACGTTACATCTCCTTAGTACGTTTTTGTCTGGTTTTGGTGCTGGAACCAAGGCAACTATAAGTTCTGAATAAGAAAGAAAAATCCAGTCAACCACTAGATCCTCATTTCATCTTGAGAACGTGAACTAAAAGATGCATGAAGATGCATTTTCACACAGTAAATTAGTACTCATTGTAAGTGTTGCTCTTTCTAAATATTTAAAATTTCCTAAGACTTATACCACAAAAAGTTTTTAATGTGTTCTTTCTAATACATAGTAGTTTAAAATAAAGCATGTCATAGTTGGACAAATGTATCATTAGCTTCATTATTGTAAGACAGTAGTTTCCATCCCTGTCGTCTGTGTTTAAAAGATTTGTTTGTTCATATTAAAGGGACAGTCTACTTGAAATTGTTTGTTTAAAAAGATAGATAATCCCTTTTATTACCCATTCCCCAGTTTTGCATAACCAACGCTGTTATATTAATATACTTTTTACCTCTGTGTGATTACCTTGTATCTAAGCCTCTGCAGACTGCCCCCTTATTTCAGTTCTTTTGACAGACTTGCATTTTAGCCAGTCAGTGCTGACTCATAAATAACTCCACGGAAATTAGAACAAAGTTATCTATATGACACACATGAACTAGCGCTGTCTTAGTGTGAAAAACTGTCAAAATGCACTGAGATAAGAGGCAGTTCAACGGCTTAGAAATTAGCATATGAGCCTACCTAGGTTTAGCTTTCCACAAAGAATACCAAGGGGTCGATTTATGAAGCAGCGGATGCTGCTTCTGACCCACTCCGCTTCAGGTATGCCTGAAGCGGAAGTTAAGAAGCAGCGGTCCTAAGACGAATACGATCAGGTTGATTGACACCCCCTGCTAGCGACCGATTGGCCGCAAATCTGCAGGGGGCGGTATTGCACCAGCAGTTCACAAGAACTGCTGGTGCAGTGATAAGTGCCGACAGCGTTTGCTGTTGGCATTTATCGATGTGCGGCGGACATGATACGCTACATTGTATCATGTCTGTCCGCATAATAATACATTTAACCCTAAGAGTGCAAAGCAAATTTGATGATAGAAGGAAATTGGATAGCTTTTTTAAAATTGTATTCCCTATCTTAATAATGAAAGAAAAAAGCCCCTTAATATACTTGAAAGTTTCTATCATATCACCTCTTCTCCTTCTCTCCTACATATTAAGGTCATCATGTCTTTCTTTGTATGTTTTATTTTTTAGACCATGTTCCATTTTAAAGGCCCTCTTTTATTTATTTTATATTCTTCAGTACTGCACACAATAATCAAGATGATACATATATAATGATCTGTTAAGTGGCATAAAAACCTTAGCATAGCAAATTCCAGGCACATGTTATTTTAAGTACAAATATAGATTTTATTTTATGATTTATTGGTGTTCTTTAAAAATGTTATTTTCTTCTTAAAAAGGAAGAGTCCACAGCTGCATTCATTACTTTTGAGAATTCAGAACCTGGCTACCAGGAGGAGGCAAAGACACCCCAGCCAAAGGCTTAAATACCTCCCCCATTTCCCTCATCCCCCAGTCATACTTTGCCTTTCGTCACAGGAGGTTGGCAGAGAAGTGTCAGAAGATTGAAGATAGTCTCTTATGGAAAGTAGTACCCTTTGAAATGGGACTGGAGTTTTAAGTAATCCTGTCAGCCTCTCAGTGAGAGCATGGATGAAGGTTAGAGTCCGGAGATTCAGGGAGTGTCGTCTCTGAGAAACCATCCCGACTCGTGTTAAAAGCTCCTGGGCAATCAGCATTGATGAGTTTCGCTGCCTGCCTTTATTCACTCAAGTCCATGTCAGAGGCGATGCTACTATCTGTCACACTAGAAGGGCTGTGTTCCTGTTCCACGGCGTAGATTCTGGTAAGATCGTTTCATTTTATTTTTATGTGAATGTAATGTTAAGGAAAGAAGTGAAGGTCCCAGTGGGACTCCTTTATCTTAAAATGGAATCAAGGGTTAATATCTCCTGTGGGAGGTTATTGAACAGGGGGGACTTTAATCATGTTTGTTATGTGATTCCGTCTGCTAATGTTTAGTGATGCTTGGGCTCATGGCTATTCGGAACATAACGGCCTTATCATCAGACTGCAATCTCCAAGTTATGGAGGATTCTGATTTTTTGGAGACGGACATCTCCGACTCGGAGTATATGTCTTGTGAGGAGTATGAAATGGCCCGGGTTATCCATGCCCATCAGTTAGGATTCCGATTGCCGTTCTAGAGTAGTCTCTTCTCCCGAAGTGCGGAATGTAGAGTGTGTTGAGCCATCCACCCCTGAGGATTCCATGTCCCGTGAGGCACGTGCCCCAGAAGGTACACGTTCCTCAGAACCTTCATTTGCTACACAAGCAGGTGTCCCCATGGTCGTTACTCCTTCTCTGGAAGGCGGCCTGTTTCCTCCAGAGGTTACAGCATGGTTCCGCATGGCCATATCCATGGTGCTGGCGCATTTATATCTCCCAAGAGAAGTATTTTTAAGATACTGTCTGTGTTCTGTTAACCAGACTCCGTTCGACCTTCTGGGGAAGCGATGGCCTCTGAAGCTTCAGGGGCCCCTCCCTCAGAACATTTTGCCTTCCGTTATAAACTGGCACGTCTTCATGTACTACTAAGGCATGTTTTGGCGGTGCTGGAGGATTCCAGTCCGAGGATCCCTCGGCCCAGTAGGTCTTCCTTGCGGGATGGCAGACTGGGTTAGATGTATGGGGATGAAGCCAATCTCCTTGATGTCTCCATTTTTCTTTTCTTTTAAGTATCGGTTCCAGTTCTGAGCTTAGGAGAATGGCACCTCTGATCAGCTGGTCCTGTTAACCTGCCCATTCTCCTTGGGCGTTCATCCACGCGTGCTGCCTTTATTTTCTTTCATCTGGTTAGGATGTGTTTAATTTGTTTTATGAAGCTCATGTTTGTTATGATTTCCATTTTGGGAACGTTTCTTCTCTGGAACTGATACTTGCGATTTTGTGGTCGCATGGGCACTTCCTCGGAAGTTGCACAGTACTATATATGACAGTTATGTTTATAGTTTGTTATCGATCCCTTCGGGGGCTTCGATTTTTCTTGGACCTTGGACAGTTTCGGAGTGCTGTTGTACCAGGCGGGTACTGGTCGGGCACTAGCTGCTATTCCTTACGGTTCAGGTCACCCATGTTGTGCCGGTGCGCTGGTTACCTTGTCAGGTGTTGGATTGTTTACTTTGATAAGTGTTCGTTTTTCTTGTTGCCTCCATTGCTAGAAGACGGAGGGACTGCATCGGTCCGCCTCCTGTTCCTACTGTCGAGGTGGTTTTGGACTCGGAGCCTTCTGAGGCTCATCGGGAGAGGCCCGTTGGCCTTGGACCAAAGTTCTCCATTCCCATGGATTTGGAGGTTTGGATGACCGCTGGGCGTCGAGGTTACCAGATGGATGACAATTTTAATTTTCTTGGTATCTTCTGTTTTTTGTAGCCTAGTCGCAGGTACCTCTCGTAGGTCACTGGGGCTACTTGTTTCCCTTCTTAGGTGGTAGGGTCATCTGGGTCTGAAGGTTCGGTAGATCCTTATTACTTCCTTTTTTTAGAGTGCACGCTCTTCTATTGGGAGCGCAGGGGTTTGGGATCTGACTGCTCTGTTGAGTCTTGACCGTGTACTTCCAGTTGATGCAGGTTTAAGTGACCTAAGGGATATCTACCCTGCCTAAGTAGATGGTGGCTTGGAGTTTGACTCCTGCTGTGGCAGCTTTCTAACCTGGTTTAATATGCTGCTGGTGTTGGATATTCTTCTAAGGTCTAGATTTTTTCCTGGAAGAGGTTGTCATCTATATTTTTTGGCGTTTACTGTGGGATGGTCTCCCACAATGGCTTAGGGTCAGCTTTGCTGCCTTGAGGCTGGACCTCAGAGGTGGCTGTGTTGTTTCACAATATCTTTTGTCTCTGATAGCTTTTGTCTCTGATAGGTTAATTAAGTTTTCTTACCTGTGTTTGACTAGTTTAGCGGTTGTGTCTGCTGGACTATAGTACAGTGGGGAGCTTGTGGCTTCCTTGAAGCACCATAAGTCGTATGGTGTTGTATTAGGAATCTAAGGGTAGACCTGGGTTCTTCTCGTGATCACCTTTTCATAGGGAGTTCATTTCCCTGGGTGATTGTCTTTAGCAACCTTGGGTTCGCTTTAGTCGTTTTGAGGTTGTTTTCCCTAGTTGGTGGTCCTTTTGATATCTTATGCGTCCTCTGTTTTCCCCCTCGGGGGTAGGTGAAGGTCCTCTTCCTTCGGGTGGGGGGTTAGTTCCGTGTGATTAGAAAGCCTGTGGGGCTTGGCTCCTCTGGGACTTTTTTAATCCCTTGTTTCTAAATGTTACAGTTTTTTTCAGGTTTTGAGTAATTTCAGGCTGTGGTGCCCTTCGAAAAGGGGCCGCCTTCTGTACCCGCCCTTGGTTTTGCATTCAGTGCATTGTTTTTCCAAAAGTAATGAATGCAGGTGTGGACTCTTCCTGTTTAAGAAGAAAAACTTAAATTATGCTTACCTGATCATTTTCTTTTCTTCTGACGGGAAGAGTCCACAGCTCCCCGCCGTGTTTTATGTATGGGGCAGGCATATATAGTTTTTATTCTTCTGGCACCTTTTTCACCCTGATATTTTTCCTACTGTTCCTTGTTCCCTTGGCAGAATGACTGGGGGATGAGGGAAGTGGGGGAGGTATTTAAGCCTTTGGCTGGGGTGTCTTTGCCTCCTCCTGGTGGCCAGGTTCTGAATTCCCAAAAGTAATGAATGCAGCTGTGGACTCTTCCCGTCAGAAGAAAAGAAAATTATCAGGTAAGCATAATTTAAGTTATTGTAAAAATATTGTTTAAAGAAAAGACAGATTGTTGAGAGCAAATAAAGGGACATGAAACCCAATTTTTTTCTTTCATGATTCAGATAGAGCAATGGTTCCCAAACTTTTTTTATGTCACCGCCCCCTTGGTTATATAAACTCACCATTAGCGCCCCCCCTAATGCAACCCATAAAAATAATATTCAGACCAGTAGTGCACAACCCTAATAAAGATAATCTCACAATACAATTAAACATAATACAGATTTAACAAATTTAAAAAAAAAGGTTAATATCTTTATCTTTTGATACTAGCTTTTTAAAGTTGATAGTCATCGTGCAATAGTCTTATAAACCACATTTAGTAATTTCTTAACTGTTCAACAAACTTAATCCGATGGATGGGCTTGAGGAAATTTATACTAATTTCCCATTCTCTGGTTTCATGTCATTTAGTTTGGGTCTTAAAGGGACAGTCAACTCAAATTGTTTTTATTGTTTTAAAAGATAGATAATCCCTTTATTACCCATTCCCCAGTTTTTCACAGAAAACATGGTTATATTAATACTTTTTTACCTCTGTGATTACCTTGTTTCTAAGCATCTTCTGACGGCCCCCTAATCACATGACTTTTTCTATTGACTTGCATTTAAGACAATTAGTGCTGTGTTGTTAGAATCCACGGGCCTCAGCACAATGTTATCTATATGGCTTACATGAACTAGCTTTCCCTGATGTGAAAAGCAAATATAAAAGCATGTGATCATGGGGCTGTCTTTAGTGGCTTAGAAACAGGCAGAAATTTAGAAGTGTAAATGTCATAAAGTATGTTAATATAACCATGTTGGTTGTGCAAAGCTGGGGAATGGGTAATAAAGGCATTATCTATCTTTTTAAACAATAACAATTTTTGTGTTGACTGTCCCTTTAATTCACCACAGTTGGAGATCTGATGTTGATTTCTTTGATTGGAGCATAGTTATACTACTGCATCAATATATCAACTTATAGAAAGTGTATTCTTCTTACCAAAGTTTAAGGACAGGTAATTACAGTAGATTTGCATAATCAACAAATGCATGATAACAAGACAATGCAATAGCACTTAGTTTGAACTTCAAATGAGTAGTAGATTTTCCACTCCAACTGCATCATGTGACATCCTTCAGCCAATCACAAATGCATACACGTATAGTCTGGGAATTTTTGCACATGCTCAGTAGGAGTTGGTGACTCAAAAAGTGTAAATATAAAAAGACTGCACATTTTGTTAATGGAAGTAAATAGGAAAGTTGTTTAATATTGCATGCTCTATCTCAGTGATTTGCAACTTTTTTTTTTGCCGTGGCACACTTTTTTACATTAAAAAATCCTGTGGCACACCAACATCCCAAAATGTTACAAAATCACACATTGTAGCCTAATACAGGATATATATATATATATATATATATATATATATAGATATATATATATATATATAATGTATGTATATATATATATACACACACACACACACTGTACTGTGCTGTCATGCCATGCCTCCTACAAACTATACATGACATATTGACACTCATTCACAAACAATCATAATGATTGTCTGTGAATGAATGTCAATGTCATGGTTGTAAATGATGCCTGATGAGCCTGTCACATACCTCCCAATATTTAGAAATTTGAAAGAGGGACACCCCCGCACTGTTGTCAGCCACGGCACACCTGAGGATCTCTCACGGCACACTAGTGTGCCACGGCACACTGGTTGAAAAACACTGCTCTATCTGAATCATGAAAGCTTAATTTTGACTTTGAATTTGTCCCTTTAATATAGTGCATCACAAGATTATTTCTGATGACAGAAGACTTAAAAACCTTAGATGGTTGACTGTGTACAAGCTACGCCGACAAGCACAACATACCTCTGCTGTGTTTCCTGCTACTACACAATGATTCTAAAATTTGCAGTTAAAGGGACACTCAGGTCAAATTACATTTTCATGATTCAGATACAGCATGTAATTTTAAACAACTTTCCAATTTACTTCCATTAAAAAAAAATGTGCACAGTTTTTATATTTACACGTTTTGAGTCACCAGCTCCTACTGAGCATGTGCAAGAATTCACAGACTATACGTATATGCATTTGTGATTGGCTGATTGCTATCACATGGTACAGGGGGAGTGGAAATATACATAACTTTGAAATTTGTTAGAAAAAAATCTACTACTCATTTCAAATTCAGAGTAATGCTATTGCATTGTCTTGTTATCTTGCATTTGTTGATTATGCAAATCTACTGTGTTTACTGGTCCTTTAACTAAGTGGTTGCAGTTTACTGTAGTGAGAGAAAGTGTACGTTGCTGATAAGCCTGAACTATCATAGAAGAAGAAGCCTTTGCAAAGAGCAGTACAACATGAAATACAAAGCAAGAAAGCTGTTTGTTGTGCTTTATCCTAGATGCACAAAGCAAATTACAGTAATTATTATTGGAAAGGCCCACTAGCAAACTCTTCCACTCCTTTCCTACTAGCACCCCAATGGTAATCCCTTCCACCTCTTATGCCTATTAGTACCCCCAGGGGGCAGTACTGCCCACTTTGGGAACCACTGGGATATAGCATACCATTTTAAACAGCCTTCCAATTCTATTATTACATTTGCTTCATTCTCTTGGTATCCTTTGTTGAAGCAGCAATGCACTACTCGGAGCTAGCTGAACACATAGGGTGAGCCAATGACAATAGGCATGTAGCGCAGCCACCAATCAGTGCTAGCTCCCAGCAGTACAGTAGTGTTCCTGAGCCTACCTAGGTATGCTTTTTCAACAAAGAATACCAAAAGAATGAAGCAAATTAGACAACAGAAGTAAATTGGAAAGTTGTTTAAAATTGTATGATCTTTCTGATGCATGAAAGAAAATTTGGGAATGTATGTCCTTTTATTAATTTCATATAATTTTGATTTTTTTTCTAATTAACATAGGTAAACCTCTAAACACTTTATTGCAATAATAAATGTACATATTTTATTCTATTATTTTGTATACAAGTTTCATAAATAAAATGTGATTTGAATATATGTTTTTAACATATATTTATGTATTAAACAAAAATGTTATCAGTTATTAATTATATTTATTATTATCATGAACTGACCATTCACAACTGAAAAAAAAGCTGAACAAACTGCAAAGAAATGTCAAGAATGAAGGATTTTTTTTTATTTATTTTTTAACAAGTCCAGGGTGTAAAATCCAAAAATACTTTGAACAGCTGCTGTAAAATGTGTTTTCTAATTGATTATAGAGGTGTTGAATTATTCCCAAGCAAGGTATAGTGAGCGTCTTTAGTGAAACAAATGCAAACAATTTTGAATGGGTTCAAATTTGAAAATCCATTGTATGAAATGGTCAATGGAATTCTGGTTATTTTGGAAGAAAGAAAAAACCTAGTGTGTTTTTTTTAAAAACTTACTTTTTTCCCCCCTAAGATCTTCTGTCGACAAATATTGGAGAAGTACAATGAATTGTACTGTGAAAAAAACAAAATAAACCTGTAAACTGAAAGTGAACATGAGTATATTTGAATATAGATTTCCTCAATCCAAAAAGTTGTGAATCAAGAGAAGTCTATAGCTTTTGTGTTACTATGGTAAATTGTGAGTAATGTTTATATGTCCCCAGAAGCCTATAGTGACTGTATTTATCTGTTTTATAGTTTTATAAGTTTGTTACTTTTTGCACGGTATGTAAACTTTACTTTTTATTATTTTTATAGTTTCTGCATGTTTGTGTTATTTATTTGTCAATAGTAATTTTATTCACAATTCTAATGATCCATTTGTGCTGCAGTTTAATATACATTTTTCACAGCACGAATAAGCTAAACATTCAGAAACACACAGCTGTTGATTAATATGCTTAGATCTTTATAGGACAAAGCTTTATTGAAGCAAAAAAAGGTAATTACAGGTTGCAAATATGTAGCATTGTCTCCAGACTTGGGTTTTTGATACTCTTTTGTGAAAAGAAAATATGGACAGTTGTGTTTAACATAAATACTGTTTCATATCTAAACTGTTCCTCCGAAATAATCCTTAGGTCTGTTCCTCTTTTTTTTTTTTTTTTTAAATGGGAAAGCAGAATTAGTCTCAAAACAATGCAATGTGGAAATCCCCCTGGATGGTAATTTGAAAGCAAATAGTGCCTTTGGGTTATAGCTGTCATATTCAGTTCTCCGCAAGACCAGGAAGCTTGCGTCTAATGTGCTATAGTTTAGTGACGACCCTCTGAAAGAGGAAACGGCAACCATAGCAAAGGAAATCAGTCACTGCCCAGATGTCTCACTTGACCAGGGTGTGCGAAGAAGCAGCAAGATAGATATATTTTTTTAAACTTACATCGAGGAAGTGTTTAGAGTAGACGATTGTTAACAAAACTTATTGTTGGCTGGGGCTTGGGAAGTTCCTTCAGTATGGCATTTGGCATCTACAAAATACTTCTATCTTAATGGCTACATCTATAAAAAGATCACAGTCGCTGGCCGTCTCCTTTGAGAGGAGAACAATGTGTCGCCTGAGCACCAGGTTAGTGAAGTGCAGATGCATCTATTATATTTTTTCACTTTTGCAATAAATAAAGGGGCACTAAGGGTACTTTAAATGATATTGTAAGCACATATTCACCCTGAACTGAAAGGCTGTCTATGTATCTTACAGGATGGGGGGAGGGAAAATCTGTTCAGGGTGCAGTATCCAAAATGAGAACTTATAGTAGGAATTGGATATAAATCAAGACCAATCGAGCTTTAGAATAAGGTTACATTGTTCTCACATTTCCAGTTTAAAATGTCATGGTATTGATTTCTTTTGTCTGTGTTGCTTTATACTACAGCAGGAAGCAACTGAATCAATGTTTACACAGCAATGTCATTCAATAATATTTGTATTGTAGACAGATCTATAGGACAATACTCATATAATGCCTAAACAGATGTTTCTGATCAGAATATATATGTTGCCTATGGATAGAAATAAGGATATTATTTTTTTATAATAGTGCAGGTCCTGCAGCAAGTCGTGGGACCCCACACTATTATACCCTCCCTCCTTCCTGCTGGTTACCGGATATAGCGCAGTCTCGCTACTGGCGGTGAGACTGCGCTATTAATAACGCAAACCCCATAGAAACAGGTTACGTCGCTGGTGTTTCTATGTTCAGTAGCGCGAGAACACGCTATTTTAGCAAGCCTGCAGGAGGGAGGGTCTAATAGCGCTGCCTTGCCCTCCACGCTGTTACACCCAGACAATCCCTTACCGACCAGCAACGTACAGGGTACGCGGTTGTTAAGGGGTTAAACAGATAGGTCTAAATTAAAATGTGCATGGGTTCATTTATTTTTTAAATAGAAGCATTTTTGAAGTATACATCCATTAGTAAAAATGCTATTAGGAAAATGTATTACTGTTTTTCAGTGGCATATGCACATATCCCGTGAGGGGCCCATGCACTAGCATTCAAACACCACACCTTTCCAGAGCATCAGCAGTGACTTGTATGATACAAATTAAGGCTTCACTGGTGTAATACACAACACTGTCCGCTCTCTAAGCAGGCACGTGTTTGAATCCTGATCCTCTAGTCAGGGGTAGCATATGTGTGTATGCTTCTGAAGCAGTAATCATTTTACTAGAAGCATTTTTGCTAATGGAATTATATTGCAAAAATGCTTGTATTTAAACTTGAAATGCATTCATGCACATAAAGGGACAGTACACTGTAAAATTGTTTTTCCATTAATGTATTTTAAATGACTTGTTATACCAACTGCAGAGTATTAAATATTTGATTCAATTTTCATGCTTATTTGTGTATATGAAGTAGATGATTTTGTGCTTTGAAACCACAACCTATTACAATGGGTTGAACTTAAAGGTGATATCAGATCTCATTATGTTCTAAGTTTGTGTAAACAGACTTACTCCCTTATCTTTTATTTGGCTGGAACACCAAAGCTCAATACATAGAGAGAACAATGGAAAATGATAATTTTATTAATTAACTATCCTGCATCCCACTGAGAGTGTAATCTCTTCTGCTGGCTGTGTATACTTAGGCTATTCAATGGCCTATACTCCAGTATTACTTTGTTCAGTATAGGTGGCGATACCACAGGCTAAATCAGCTATTTCAAATGCTGAAATAAGAGTAAAGGAGCTACTTGTAACCAATTTAATACACTCTAGCAGGTTAAAAGGATCATTGGGAATAATTTAAAGGGGAGATTTTTTGGGTGAACTGGCCCTTTAACATGTCTAGCACTTTAAACTAATATTTCTGTGTAAATAATACATTGGCAGAATGCAGCATCACCATATACTTTTTACAAGCAGTTTGGATCATGCTGGATATTCATGATACTTTAAGGAAGAACTATTGATTATCAATTGTGAAATGAACAGCGTGAGATTCTAATATGGTTGTTTTAGGAATCAACAAATTTTATGTAGGACAAATGATATAGTAGCTGCTGAAATAAAACACTTTATTTTACAATTTACTTCAGTTTGGTACAACAAAATTCTTCATACAAATCCTCTTCACTCACACAATCTGTGCTTGCTGCAAATCTGTGAATTCTACTTCTCATTTATGGCACAGTGAGAGTAAAGACATTAAACTGTCAGATACATCAAAATTATTATCTATTATATGTATGAAATTAAGATTTTACATGTTGTAGAAAATAAAGGAGAAAGATGTTCTAAGAGGAAGGGTAGGCAACCCTATATTCTAATCATGACTGAGCTATTCAAGTCAAAATGATTTAGAGCATGTACAATTAAAAGATTTTTAAATGTACTTATATTTCAAATTTTACTTTATTCTCTTGGTATATTTTGTTGAAAAGCATAGCTATATAGGCACGGGAGTAGTAATGCACTATGGTAGCGAGCTTCTGATTGCTGGCTGCACAGTGTTGTCATTGGCTCATCAGATGTGTTCAACAAGGTCCTAGTAGTGCATTGCTGCTCTGTACTTGACTTAAAGGTTTGCAAGGGTTAAACAGTGAAAAAGATTTAATTTAAAAGATAAGATCACCTAACCAATTACAATATTTTATTATTGCATTAGATTGTCCCTTTAAGGGAAGCATCATCGGCCGAAAGCAGGCAAACACAACTGTTTCCCTGCGAGCCTTCAGGCTTGCCGGAACAGGAGTTAAGAAGCAGTGATCTTAAGACCTCTGCTCCTTAAAGGGACATTAAACACTTTGAGACGGTAATATAAAATGATAAATTGTATATATAAAACAGCTCTGCAATATACTTTAATTATTTATTTTGTCCTCTTTGCCTGTAATTCCATTCTGAAATTGTGAGCTTTTCAGTTCCTGTTAGAAATGGAAGTGCAGAACACTATTAAATCCAGCACAACCATTGGCTGCACACTCTAGTGACCTATTTATAATGGTCCCTAATTGGCCACAGTAGAGAAGGTGACACAAGTTACAACATGGCAGCTCCCAGTTTTTTATAAACACTAAAATTTTACACTTAATATGTCACTTTTTAAACAACTAATGAAACTTTAAAAAATACATCTACATGTTACTCATAGACTAATCTTTTCTTTGAATGTATTTAGTGTTTAATGTCCCTTTAATGTCCCTTTAACTAGTCCACTGCCTCTGAGGCTGCGGACATCAATCCGTCTGATCCTATACGATCGGTCAAACAATATGGCGAATGAGAGGGCGCTAATAAGCTGGGTATACTTAACACACCTAATTAATTACGATTATATCAAGACAAAGAATAAATCAAATACATTGAATTTTGTCAATATTTTACTAGTGGAAATATTCCCTGATTTGTGCAATACATAAATTCATAAAACAATATATGAAAACATTTGTGGACATTAAAATTAGATACAATATTTTTAAACAGTACTTTAGGAATACCACCCTGATATAAAAATATATATATAATAAGCGCTTTTTAAAATTGCATTGATCAATGTTTGAGTCCTTAAAATCAATTAGTAATCCTGGATATAATGGACAGTCTTTATAGTCCTTATAACTTTTCAACACATGAAATCCCTTTGGTTGTATGGTTTATTACATACAAGACTTATCAATGTGATTAAAATTAATATATTGGATAAAAGCGATAAAATGTTCCTTAATTGCGACACTTTGTATCCTTGCTTGGTTATATATATAACTTTAACTCACAGAAAGTTGCAGCGACTGTATCCAGATGTCGCTGTGATGTATCTCAGAGACTGTGGTCTTTAATCGTAACACGCTCCTTGCGTGTGGGCCGCTTTGTGTGCTGCAGCTCCAATCCTCTAGCACAGGATTCTCCACTCCCTCCGTGGGGAGGTAACCGGCAGAGGTACGCCGCTCCTTGCGTGTGAATATCTGATGAGCTGGTATCTTTTGCTTCCAGTATGCACAGCTCCCTGTTTGTGACAAGCAGTCTGGATTTTCGTAGGTTCGATCCTCGAGGTGAATGGGCACCCGCTCTTAGCGTTTATACGCGCGGGTAAATGCTAGGTACCTAGTGGGTTTGGTTCTGGTAACAGGCAACTTCAACTTCTACGCGTTTCACCCATGTGTGTGGGCTTTATCAAAAGTTATAAGGACTATAAAGACTGTCCATTATATCCAGGATTACTAATTGATTTTAAGGACTCAAACATTGATCAATGCAATTTTAAAAAGCGCTTATTATATATATATTTTTATATCAGGGTGGTATTCCTAAAGTACTGTTTAAAAATATTGTATCTAATTTTAATGTCCACAAATGTTTTCATATATTGTTTTATGAATTTATGTATTGCACAAATCAGGGAATATTTCCACTAGTAAAATATTGACAAAATTCAATGTATTTGATTTATTCTTTGTCTTGATATAATCGTAATTAATTAGGTGTGTTAAGTATACCCAGCTTATTAGCGCCCTCTCATTCGCCATATTGTTTGTCCATTTTCTATCTTGAGGAGATAGTGGAGAGTGGCTTAGGTATCCTTTTTAGATTTTAAGCGCTGACAACTCCTTTCCTATACGATCGGGTTGATTGACACCCCCTGCTAGCGGCTGATTGGCCGTGAATCTGCAGGGGGTGGCATTGCACAAGCAGTTCACCAGAACTGCTTGTGCAATGTTAAATGCCGACAGCATATGCTGTCGGCATTCACCAATGTCCACCAGACATTGATAAATCAGCCCAAATTTGTTTAAAAAAATAAGAGTCATTTTAAAGTCAAAGTGATTTTGGAATTCAGACTATTTTTAGCCCTCTGCAAACAAAATTTAGTTTGATCAGAAACTACTAAAAATTTCCCCTGGGCTTAAATTTTTTTTTCATTCTCCATAAACCATAACTAAACTTCTATCAAAGTTTGCTGCATCATTTGTCCAAACCAGGAAAGGATTAATATATAAACAAAGGCAGATCAGCTTCCAAACACACAGGTTGTTTTAAAGAGTCATTATACTGTACAATATAAATATATGCTCTAATTCACGAAAGCATATCATTTTAGCACTAACAACCCTACAAACTGAATAAACACATACATAAAGTTGCACTTGGGAACCTCAGTAAACTGCTGGTCCTGAGTAGACATGATCAATAAGCAAACCAGCAATAGGAAGTGTGTATGTGGGTCATACAACTGCTGTTGCTGATTGGCTCACTGGCTAAGTCTCCTAACAACCGCTTGTTCTTTGTGGCTCCTGTTGATAATTTAACTGTGTGTTTAACACTTTTTTTGGTGGGGGGGTTTAAACACCTAGACTTGTAGGGACTGTAGTTCTAAAATTTTTGCTCTACAATGGTCCTTTAGTGTGATAGCTTAGTCAGCCATTAAATAATAAAGAAATTATAAATATAATGATATATTCTGAAATAAAAAAATGTACAGTTCCAGTTTCTAGAAAATAATGGTTTCCTTTATCTTATCTTATCTCTTCTGCTGAGGACAACTAGAGACAGAGTCACTGTGCAAAAAATGGCTGTATGGAATATAGTAATGTTACAATCTCAGCTTATTTAGAATTGGCACTAACTGGCCTCAGCTGGAGATATGAAATAACAGGGTTTAAACTTTCAGACAACTCAGTTACAGCATGTCTATGCCCAATATTTGTAGAGACTCCAGGGGAAAACTGCACAAAAATAACCATTTTATATTACAATCGGAAAGGGTTTAATGTCCCTTTAATTTGCTCAGAATTTTGCTTTGGTTTTAGCGTAATGTATAAATATGGATTTTTGCTTCTCTTAGACATTCATATGAAACCCCCTAATTAGTATCTGAACTGTTGGTGTCATCCCATATCACAACACAAAAGTATTAATCGTAACCTACAGCTGAAATAGAAACCGCTTTGTGCACAGAAAATGACACTGCCATTTATACAGTAATAATGGGGATCTAATATATAATAATTACTGAACACAATGTTTATGACAAATATATTGTATGTTATTGATATATGTTTTCCAGAAATCTAATTTTAAAGGGAAATAAAACTGAATTCCCTATAAAACAATTAAATGAATATGCAGTATATATATTTTGAAATGCGCTTAATTTTGTCCCCTTGCTTTGTAATTTAACTTGTTTAATTTTTTTCAATTTCCTGTGAGTTTTATGTGCATACTCCAGACTTCAGAAGTCAATGTCTGTTACATGCTACACAGGGATTGCTCATATTTTGTCTTTTATTAGCAGAGAAGATAAGATAAATAATACATAAGAGGCTTTTCAATGGGGTGTCCCCGTCTGCATACAACAAAATTACAATACATTTTTTATTTTATTTGTGTTTTTTTATAACATTTTTGTTAGTATGATATAGATATAAACAATATTCTGAACAATAAAGTACACCGCTAAATTCTGTATCTCCAGAAAATGTAATTGTATGTAAACTATAATTTCAGATCCCACCACAGGGAAAGAGGACTATGGAGATGTTAAAGGGACAGTAAACACCTTGATATTTGTATACATAATGTTTAGTTATGTGCAATGAAACAACTTTGCAATATACTATTTATTTTGTCCCTGTTTCATGTAACCTGAGCAATTTTAATTCTCATAACATAAACTGCACCCTGCTGACTTCTCAAGGTTGAACTTGTTATCTGTTAAAAAAGCCAATTAGGGACAGAGATATAACAACTGCAAATCAATTTGCTTTATACTAACTTTATGATCATGGTTAGCCTTGTTGTCTGTGGACTAATACCCTGATTAGCTCCTCCAAATAAGGCAGATGGTAGGTGGAGTTTGGCTACAGAAAAATAATTGAAGTAAAAATGATGTGTATTTTTGTTTTAAAAACATTAAGACTTGGCTGATATGTTGTTCTATAGCAACACAACAGAAATGCAATTATAAGGTGTTTACTGTCCCTTTAATGAATGTTTATTGATGATGAACAATGAATGATCATTAAAGGTTCATGAAACCCAAACATTTTCTTTCAGATAGAGAATATTATTTTAAACAACTTTCCAATTTACTTCTATCATTTAATTTGCTTCCTTCTCTTGTTATCCTTTGCTGAAAGGTTTATCTAGGCAGCTCAGAAGCAGCAGAGAACCTAGGTTCTAGCTGTTGAATGGTGGCTGCATATATATATCGATTGTGATTGGCTCACCAATGTGTTCAGTTAGAAACCATTAGTGCATTACTGCACCTTCAACAAATGATACCAAGAGAATGAAACAAATTAGATAATAGAAGTAAATTAGAACGTTGTTTAAAATTGTATTCTCTATCTGAATCAGGAAAGAAAAAAATTGGGTTTCATGTCCCTTTAAGGACATTGATTTAAACCCCTGCAAAATAGATAAAACACTGCAAAATTCACACGCAGGTGCATTCCCAAGCTGGCCCTGAGCCTAACGCATTGATTGGAGGCTATGTGCTGTGTTTGTTAGCATGCTTATGTATACAGTGCTTTGGGGCTTCTAAATGCAAATGTATCTATGTGTTTAACCCGTTTGCAGGTGCTAAATGTGTATTTTGTTTGAAAATGAATCATGCTAACAAATAAGCTCATTTCTCCAACATAGGTGTGTCCGGTCCACGGCGTCATCCTTACTTGTGGGATATTCTCTTCCCCAACAGGAAATGGCAAAGAGCCCAGCAAAGCTGGTCACATGATCCCTCCTAGGCTCCGCCTACCCCAGTCATTCTCTTTGCCGTTGTACAGGCAACATCTCCACGGAGATGGCTTAGAGTTTTTTAGTGTTTAACTGTAGTTTTTATTATTCAATCAAGAGTTTGTTATTTTAAAATAGTGCTGGTATGTACTATTTACTCAGAAACAGAAAAGAGATGAAGATTTCTGTTTGTATGAGGAAAATGATTTTAGCAACCGTTACTAAAATCCATGGCTGTTCCACACAGGACTGTTGAGAGGAATTAACTTCAGTTGGGGGAACAGTGAGCAGTCTCTTGCTGCTTGAGGTATGACACATTCTAACAAGACGATGTAATGCTGGAAGCTGTCATTTTCCCTATGGGATCCGGTAAGCCATGTTTATTAAGATAGTAAATAAGGGCTTCACAAGGGCTTATTAAGACTGTAGACTTTTTCTGGGCTAAATCGATTCATTATTAACACATATTTAGCCTTGAGGAATCGTTTAATCTGGGTATTTTGATAAGATTATATCGGCAGGCACTGTTTTAGACACCTTATTCTTAGGGGCTTTCCCAAATCATAGGCAGAGCCTCATTTTCGCGCCGGTGTTGCGCACTTGTTTTTGAGAGGCATGACATGCAGTCGCATGTGTGAGGAGCTCTGATACATAGAATAGACTTTCTGAAGGCGTCATTTGGTATCGTATTCCCCTTTGGGCTTGGTTGGGTCTCAGCAAAGCAGATACCAGGGACTGTAAAGGGGTTAAAGTTAAAAACGGCTCCGGTTCCGTTATTTTAAGGGTTAAAGCTTCCAAATTTGGTATGCAATACTTTTAAGGCTTTAAGACACTGTGGTGAAATTTTGGTGAATTTTGAACAATTCCTTCATATTTTTTCGCAATTGCAGTAATAAAGTGTGTTCAGTTTAAAATTTAAAGTGACAGTAACGGTTTTATTTTAAAACGTTTTTTGTACTTTGTTATCAAGTTTATGCCTGTTTAACATGTCTGAACTACCAGATAGACTGTGTTCTGAATGTGGGGAAGCCAGAGTTCCTTCTCATTTAAATAAATGTGATTTATGTGACAATGACAATGATGCCCAAGATGATTCCTCAAGTGAGGGGAGTAAGCATGGTACTGCATCATTCCCTCCTTCGTCTACACGAGTCTTGCCCACTCAGGAGGCCCCTAGTACATCTAGCGCGCCAATACTCCTTACTATGCAACAATTAACGGCTGTGATGGATAATTCTGTCAAAAACATTTTAGCCAAAATGCACACTTATCAGCGTAAGCGCGACTGCTCTGTTTTAGATACTGAAGAGCATGACGACGCTGATAATGGTTCTGAAGGGCCCCTAAACCAGTCTGATGGGGCCAGGGAGGTTTTGTCTGAGGGAGAAATTACTGATTCAGGGAACATTTCTCAACAAGCTGAACCTGATGTGATTACGTTTAAATTTAAGTTGGAACATCTCCGCATTCTGCTTAAGGAGGTATTATCCACTCTGGATGATTGTGACAAGTTGGTCATCCCAGAGAAACTATGTAAAATGGACAAGTTCCTAGAGGTCCCGGGGCTCCCAGAAGCTTTTCCTATACCCAAGCGGGTGGCGGACATTGTAAATAAAGAATGGGAAAGGCCCGGTATTCCTTTCGTCCCTCCCCCCATATTTAAAAAATTGTTTCCTATGGTCGACCCCAGAAAGGACTTATGGCAGACAGTCCCCAAGGTCGAGGGAGCGGTTTCCACTTTAAACAAACGCACCACTATACCCATAGAAGATAGTTGTGCTTTCAAAGATCCTATGGATAAAAAATTAGAAGGTTTACTTAAAAAGATGTTTGTTCAGCAGGGTTACCTTCTACAACCAATTTCATGCATTGTCCCTGTCGCTACAGCCGCGTGTTTCTGGTTCAATGAGCTGGTAAAGGCGGTCGATAGTGATTCTCCTCCTTATGAGGAGATTATGGACAGAATCAATGCTCTCAAATTGGCTAATTCTTTCACCCTAGACGC
This sequence comes from Bombina bombina, assembly GCF_027579735.1. Classification (NCBI taxonomy): domain Eukaryota; kingdom Metazoa; phylum Chordata; class Amphibia; order Anura; family Bombinatoridae; genus Bombina; species Bombina bombina. Next base: position 1,330,593,145 of record NC_069500.1, on the reverse strand, counting down.
CACTTTGCAATTGGCTAGGTTAGCGGCTAAGAATTCTGGGTTTGCTATTGTGGCGCGCAGAGCGCTTTGGTTGAAATCTTGGTCAGCTGATGCGTCTTCCAAGAACAAGCTACTTAACATTCCTTTCAAGGGGAAAACGCTGTTTGGCCCTGACTTGAAAGAGATTATCTCTGATATCACTGGGGGTAAGGGCCACGCCCTTCCTCAGGATCGGCCTTTCAAGGCCAAAAATAAACCTAATTTTCGTCCCTTTCGTAGAAACGGACCAGCCCAAAGTGCTGCGTCCTCTAAGCAAGAGGGTAATACTTCTCAAGCCAAGCCAGCTTGGAGACCAATGCAAGGCTGGAACAAGGGAAAGCAGGCCAAGAAACCTGCCACTGCTACCAAGACAGCATGAAATGTTGGCCCCCGATCCGGGACCGGATCTGGTGGGGGGCAGACTCTCTCTCTTCGCTCAGGCTTGGGCAAGAGATGTTCTGGATCCTTGGGCGCTAGAAATAGTCTCCCAAGGTTATCTTCTGGAATTCAAGGGGCTTCCCCCAAGGGGGAGGTTCCACAGGTCTCAGTTGTCTTCAGACCACATAAAAAGACAGGCATTCTTACGTTGTGTAGAAGACCTGTTAAAAATGAGAGTGATTCATCCTGTTCCATTAGGAGAACAAGGGATGGGGTTCTACTCCAATCTGTTCATAGTTCCCAAAAAAGAGGGAACGTTCAGACCAATCTTAGATCTCAAGATCTTAAACAAGTTTCTCAAGGTTCCATCGTTCAAAATGGAAACCATTCGAACAATTCTTCCTTCCATCCAGGAAGGTCAATTCATGACCACGGTGGATTTAAAGGATGCGTATCTACATATTCCTATCCACAAGGAACATCATCGGTTCCTAAGGTTCGCATTCCTGGACAAGCATTACCAGTTCGTGGCGCTTCCTTTCGGGTTAGCCACTGCTCCAAGGATTTTCACAAAGGTACTAGGGTCCCTTCTAGCTGTGCTAAGACCAAGGGGCATTGCTGTAGTACCTTACTTGGACGACATTCTGATTCAAGCGTCGTCCCTTCCTCAAGCAAAGGCTCACACGGACATCGTCCTGGCCTTTCTCAGATCTCACGGATGGAAAGTGAACGTGGAAAAGAGTTCTCTATCTCCGTCAACAAGGGTTCCCTTCTTGGGAACAATAATAGACTCCTTAGAAATGAGGATTTTTCTGACAGAGGCCAGAAAAACAAAACTTCTAGACTCTTGTCGGATACTTCATTCCGTTCCTCTTCCTTCCATAGCGCAGTGCATGGAAGTGATAGGTTTGATGGTAGCGGCAATGGACATAGTTCCTTTTGCGCGCATTCATCTAAGACCATTACAACTGTGCATGCTCAGTCAGTGGAATGGGGACTATACAAACTTGTCTCCGAGGATACAAGTAAATCAGAGGACCAGAGACTCACTCCGTTGGTGGCTGTCCCTGGACAACCTGTCACAAGGGATGACCTTCCGCAGACCAGAGTGGGTCATTGTCACGACCGACGCCAGTCTGATGGGCTGGGGCGCGGTCTGGGGATTCCTGAAAGCTCAGGGTCTTTGGTCTCGGGAAGAATCTCTTCTACCGATAAATATTCTGGAACTGAGAGCGATATTCAATGCTCTCAAGGCTTGGCCTCAGCTAGCGAGGGCCAAGTTCATACGGTTTCAATCAGACAACATGACAACTGTTGCGTACATCAACCATCAGGGGGGAACAAGGAGTTCCCTGGCGATGGAAGAAGTGACCAAAATCATTCTATGGGCGGAGTCTCACTCCTGCCACCTGTCTGCTATCCACATCCCAGGAGTGGAAAATTGGGAAGCGGATTTTCTGAGTCGTCAGACATTGCATCCGGGGGAGTGGGAACTCCATCCGGAAATCTTTGCCCAAGTCACTCAACTGTGGGGCATTCCAGACATGGATCTGATGGCCTCTCGTCAGAACTTCAAAGTTCCTTGCTACGGGTCCAGATCCAGGGATCCCAAGGCGGCTCTAGTGGATGCACTAGTAGCACCTTGGACTTTCAAACTAGCTTATGTATTCCCGCCGTTTCCTCTCATCCCCAGGCTGGTAGCCAGGATCAATCAGGAAAGGGCGTCGGTGATCTTGATAGCTCCTGCGTGGCCATGCAGGACTTGGTATGCAGATCTGGTGAATATGTCATCGGCTCCACCATGGAAGCTACCTTTGAGACGAGACCTTCTTGTTCAAGGTCCGTTCGAACATCCGAATCTGGTCTCACTCCAGCTGACTGCTTGGAGATTGAACGCTTGATCTTATCGAAGCGAGGGTTCTCAGATTCTGTTATCGATACTCTTGTTCAGGCCAGAAAGCCTGTAACTAGAAAGATTTACCACAAAATTTGGAAAAAATATATCTGTTGGTGTGAATCTAAAGGATTCCCTTGGGACAAGGTTAAGATTCCTAAGATTCTATCCTTCCTTCAAGAAGGATTGGAAAAAGGATTATCTGCAAGTTCCCTGAAGGGACAGATTTCTGCCTTGTCTGTGTTACTTCACAAAAAGCTGGCAGCTGTGCCAGATGTTCAAGCCTTTGTTCAGGCTCTGGTTAGAATCAAGCCTGTTTACAAACCTTTGACTCCTCCTTGGAGTCTCAACTTAGTTCTTTCAGTTCTTCAGGGGGTTCCGTTTGAACCCTTACATTCCGTTGATATTAAGTTATTATCTTGGAAAGTTTTGTTTTTGGTTGCAATTTCTTCTGCTAGAAGAGTTTCAGAATTATCTGCTCTGCAGTGTTCTCCTCCTTATCTGGTGTTCCATGCAGATAAGGTGGTTTTACGTACTAAACCTGGTTTTCTTCCAAAAGTTGTTTCTAACAAAAACATTAACCAGGAGATTATCGTACCTTCTCTGTGTCCGAAACCAGTTTCGAAGAAGGAACGTTTGTTGCACAATTTGGATGTTGTTCGCGCTCTAAAATTCTATTTAGATGCTACAAAGGATTTTAGACAAACATCTTCCTTGTTTGTTGTTTATTCCGGTAAAAGGAGAGGTCAAAAAGCAACTTCTACCTCTCTCTCTTTTTGGATTAAAAGCATCATCAGATTGGCTTACGAGACTGCCGGACGGCAGCCTCCCGAAAGAATCACAGCTCATTCCACTAGGGCTGTGGCTTCCACATGGGCCTTCAAGAACGAGGCTTCTGTTGATCAGATATGTAGGGCAGCGACTTGGTCTTCACTGCACACTTTTACCAAATTTTACAAGTTTGATACTTTTGCTTCTTCTGAGGCTATTTTTGGGAGAAAGGTTTTGCAAGCCGTGGTGCCTTCCATCTAGGTGACCTGATTTGCTCCCTCCCATCATCCGTGTCCTAAAGCTTTGGTATTGGTTCCCACAAGTAAGGATGACGCCGTGGACCGGACACACCTATGTTGGAGAAAACAGAATTTATGTTTACCTGATAAATTACTTTCTCCAACGGTGTGTCCGGTCCACGGCCCGCCCTGGTTTTTTAATCAGGTCTGATAATTTATTTTCTTTAACTACAGTCACCACGGTATCATATGGTTTCTCCTATGCAAATATTCCTCCTTAACGTCGGTCGAATGACTGGGGTAGGCGGAGCCTAGGAGGGATCATGTGACCAGCTTTGCTGGGCTCTTTGCCATTTCCTGTTGGGGAAGAGAATATCCCACAAGTAAGGATGACGCCGTGGACCGGACACACCGTTGGAGAAAGTAATTTATCAGGTAAACATAAATTCTGTTTTTATTATTAAACTAGAACACATAGGTGCATTCCCAAGATGGCCCTGAGCACAACACACTGTGGGAGGTTACTTGCATATGCCATTTCTGATTGGCTCACTGTTTGTTGCCATGCTTAGGAATAAAATGCTTTGGGGCTTCTGAATGCAGCTGTAACTATGTTTAACTCCCTTGCAGATGCTAAATGTTTGTTTGAAAATGAATTGCTCTAACAAAGTAGCTAATTTTATTAGTAAGCTCGAATACCCCTTAAAAGCAAACAGAGTTTTTTTTAGCTAAATGTTTCATGCTGATAAGACCATTAAAAAAATATTCACCCTGTATTGTACTTTTGGCATATAACGAGTTAAAACATTCTCTGTGACGTCAGTGCCAAAATATGAGGAAGTAGGATTTGTAGATATTGGCGGCTTTGTTATTGCTGACAGACAGATTACCACTTAATGTTACACAAATACAAAAAAAGAAAAAGAAAAACAGATAATGTACTTTCCCATCCATATATAAAATACCCTACTTACCTGCCCTGCCTTTTCCTCCTCCCACTCTCCAGATCCTTTTCATTCTATAGCCACTGAACTATATTTGGAGATACAGTGTGAACCGGAGGAGTAGTGTATACAAAACAGCACATCTGATTGATATGTTATTTATACAGAATGTGTGGGATGGTGTATTTTTGTATCATTTCTCATCATAGAAATCTGATTTGTTAAAGGGACACTCAATCAAAATTTAAACTTTCATTATTCAGATAGAGCATGCCATTTTAAACAACTTTCCAACTTACTTCCATTAACTAAATGTGCACAGTCTTTTTATATTTAAACTTTTTGAGTCACCAGCTCCTACTGAGCATGTGCAAGAATAAGTGTGTATGCATTTGTGAATGGCTGATGGCTGTCACATGGTACGTGTATGCATTTGTGATTGGCTGATGGCTGTCACATGGTACAGGGGGAGTGGAAAAAGACATAACTTTTTAAAATGTCAGAAAAAAATCTGCTACTCATTTGAAGTTCAGACTCAGTCCTATTGCATTGTCTTGTTATCTTGCATTTGTTGATTATGCAAATCTACTGTGTTGACTGGTCCTTTAATTGCTTCACTGAGCATCTAGGATTCTTCAGGTGTGAGAGCTGTTGCATTGGCACTGGTGTACACACAAGATTTTATATATGACCTTGTGTTTGTGTGTATATATATATATATGACCTTGTGTGTGTGTGTGTGTGTGTGTGTATATATATATATATAGGACCTTGTAGATATATAACCTTGTGTGTGTGTGTGTGTGTATGTATATATATATGACCTTGTAGATATATAACCTTGTAGGTGTGTATGTATATATATATATATATATATATATGACCTTGTAGATATATAACCTTGTGTGTGTGTGTGTATATATATTTATATATGACCTTGTAGATATATAACCTTGTGTGTGTGTGTATGTGTATATATACATATATATATATATATATATATATATATATATATATATATATATATATATATATATATATAACCTTCTAGATATATAACCTTGTGTTTGTTTGTTTATATATATATATATATATATATATATATATATATATATATGTGTGTATGTATGTGTATGTGTATATATATATATATAAAACCTTGTATATAAATGGCTTTCTGATAACTGGGTGTGTGGGTGTTTTACACCAACCAGAGTCAGCTCAGGCATATTACTACTAATACTCAGGACTTTGCTGGTTGTGCTTTCAGACGTTTGAACCTGATCACCCCTGCAAAATGCTTTGCTATTTTAGTATTATATAGTACATTGTTTGTTTTAATTGTTAAAGGGACCAAATTCTAATTCATTAGAGCAGGTCATTTTTGCACTATTGACACTCCAACTCTATGGGCCAGATTACAAGTGGAGCGCTAATTAACGTTCTCGCTCAAGCGTTAATTGAGCTAGAAGTAAGCTTTTTTGCGCTCTTCGGGTTGCGCTCGTATTACGAGTTGAAATTAAAATGTTTTCATTCGAGCGCTAACCCGACGAGCGCAAAAAGCCCAAACTTTGAATATTGTGTGCGTGTTCACGTATTCCCCCATAGAAGTCAATGGAGAAAAAAAAGAGTGGAAAAAACCTCACACCCCACTTTCGCGCAAACCTGATTGCATATTCTCATGTGCGCTAACCCAACATGAAAATATGAATATTTCATATTCCAATGTTCTTAACATAACAGAATATGTTCTATTTATTATCAAATATAGGTAGAGGCAAGTGCATTCTCACAAACAGGATACACTTGCCAGGATGCTGAGTAAAATTCAAATATATGTATGAAAACAGCACTCACTGGGCTTGACTTCAAAAAGTGATCTTATTCCAGTGATGTTTCGGGGGTTGCACCCCTTCATCCTGTCTTACGTAACACATGACCGGGTCCGGTCTCTTTCATTTCCTAAGATCCTGCTGTAGAGATCACTCCTGAGGAGAGCGTTTTCACTGTTAGCTGTCTGGGTCTAGGAGGTGGTGAGTGCCCCAGCCATTGAGAGTATTAAGGTGCCGTTTTTTTTAAATAAAAGCGTTTATTTTGCTTGTCCTTCTGTGGATATATACAAAGCTATGGAGGACTCTGATACTACATTAGAAGGTTCTGCTCCTTCTGTACTGATTAATAATTCTTTTATATATTGTGTGGAGGCTGTGGTTTGCCTGCTCAATTTTGTTCCATTTGCCTAAACACTGTTCTAAAGTCTAAGAAGGGAGACAAGCCTGCTAATACTCATAGTGCTATTAGCTCTTCTTAACCATCTACTTCTCAGGAATCTGAGTCCCGAGAAATTTCTACCCTTTCTACATTTCCCGCTCCACATGCAGTTCACCGCGGCTCAACTAATCCTCCATCTGGAAGGGGCCTTTTTCCAGCGGACTTTACCACACAGTTACAATCGGCGGTTCCTGCGGCCTTGAGGGCCTTACCTCGCTCTAACAAACGCAAGAGAAAGGTTAAACATAGTTCTCCTGACCTAGAGTCATTTAAATATCTGTCGGATTTAGCTAATATATCCCAGCTATCCAAGGATGAGTTAACCTCTGTAGCTTCAGAGGGGGAACTTTCTGAGTCGGAGACTTCAGTTACTAAACCTCCTTCAGTGGAGGAACCCTCCTTTAATAAAAAACGCAGATACTCAATTTTAAATCTAAAGGAGGTTTTGTCTACACTAGAAGTTCCAGAGGCTACACTCCCTAAATTAGACACGGTTTACGAAGATAGGAAGGTTCCTCTGACCTTTCCTGTGGCAGTTAAGATGGCGAACATTATTAGTAACAAATGGGAAATAGTAGGAACTTCTTTTTCCCCCTTGTCTACTTTTTAAAAATGATTCCCGGTCCCTGGCACTCAATTAGAATTGTGGGGCTCCATCCCTAAGGTGGATGGCGCTATCTCTACGCTGGCTAAGCATACTACTATCCCTCTGGAGGATATATCAGGTGTGCTAGCTGGAGGCGCTGGTTCAGCTTGTATCAGTTGTATCAGCTGGTTCAGCTTGTATCAGTTGTATCAGTTGATACAAGCTGAACCAGCGCCTCCAGCTAGCACACCTGATATATTCACACAGACCTTGGGAGAGACTGTGGGACGGCTGCGGTTCACCAGAAGGGGAAAGTATTAATACATATTATACACCTGTTTGCATGTATATCCCTCTGGAGGATAGTTCTTCTTTTAGATAGCCTATGTATAAGAAAATGGAAACTTTTCTGAGGAAGATGCTTTAACATAGCTGTAGCCGCGGTTGCTGGAGCAGCTAACTACTGGTGCGAAACTCTGTCTGAGCTCATTGACGTGGAGACTCGCCTCGAGGCTATTCAGGAGAGAATTAAAGCACTGAGAATTGCTAACTCCTTCATGTGTTACACGAATATGCCGATTGTTCGCATAAATGAAAAGGCTGCTGGCTTTGCGGTTCTAGCCCGCCGGGCTCTCTGGTTGAAGTCTTGGTCTGCGGATATGACTTTTTTTGGTCCAGGACTGGACTCCATTATCTGTTACCAAAGGGAAATTTTCGTTCCTTTCATTCTGACAAATTACAACAACAGCAATCCTCATCCAAGTCAGAGCAGCCCAAGAATACCTGGAATCCGTCTCAGTACTGGAATAAGTCCAAACACAGACTAAGAAGCGAGAACAAATCGGCATGAAGGGGCGGCCCCCGATCCGGGATTGGATCGAGTAGGGGGCAAACTGTCTTTTTTTTCAGACGCTTGGTTCCAGGATGTACAGGATCCTTGGGTCCTGGAGGTTGTATCTCAAGGATACAGGATAGGATTCAAGTCTTATCCGCCCAGGGGTAGATTCCTACTCTCCAGTCTGTCTACAAGACCAGAAAAGAGGGCTGCATTCTTAGTTTGCGTGCGGGATCTCTCCTCTCTAGGAGTAATTGTCCCGGTACCTACAGCAGAAAGAAGTTTGGGGTTTTATTCAAACCTTTTCGTGGTTCCAAAGAAGGAGGGAACTTTTCGTCCAATTCTGGACTTAAAGTGCCTAAACAAGTTTCTGAGTGTTCCCTCTTTCAAAATGGAGACAATAGGTCAATCCTTCCTCTTGTTCAGGAAGGACAGTTTATGACCACCATAGACCTGAAGGATGCATACCTTCACGTTCTGATACACAGGGAACATTTTCAGTTCCTGAGGTTTGCCTTTCTGGACCAGCACTTCCAGTTCATAACTCTGCTGTTTGGCCTAGCTACTGGTCCAAGGATATTTTCGAAGGTTCTGGGAGCTCTTCTAGCCGTTGCCAGAACACGAGGTATTGCAGGAGTGCCTTATCTGGACGATATCTTGGTGCAGACACTATCTTTTCATCTAGCGGAAGAACATTTGGAGTCCCTTCTCAGTCTTCTTCGTTCACATGGATGGAAGATAAACTTGGAAAAGAGTTCTCTTACTCCAAGTACAAGGGTGAATTTCCTGGGGACAATAATAGACTCCACATCCTTGAGAATATTCTTCACAGATCAGAGACGTTGCAAGCTAACTACCCTTAGTGGCCCAGTGTATGGAGGTGATCGGGCTCATGGTGTCCTTTATGGACATCATTCCTTTTGCCAGATTCCATCTCAGACCCTTACAACTATGCATGCTGAGACAATGGAACGGCGACTATTCAGACTCGCTCTCTTCGTGGCTCTGTCCAGATTATCTGTCCCAAGGCACGTTCTTTTTGAGACCGTCCTGGGAGATTGTGACTACGGACAAAAGCCTTTCCGGGTGGGGAGCCGTTTGGAGTGCCAAGAAGGCAGAAGGATTGTGGACTCAGGAGGAGTCCTCCCTTTCGATCAATAATTTGGAACTTTGGGCAACCTTCAATGCCTTGAAGGCTTTGGCCCCTTCTGGGTTCGTCCCAGTTTATCAAGATTCCAATCAGACAATATAACCTTGGTTGCCTACATCAACCATCAGGGGGGAATGAGAAGTTCCTTGGCGAAGAGAGAAGTATCTCAGATACTAGAGTGGGCGGAGACTCACAGATGTACGCTGTCAGCGATCCACATTCCGGGTGTGAACAACTGGGAAGCAGACGTCCTCAGCAGGCAATCTTTTCACCCAGGGGAATGGTCTCTCCACCCCGAGGTGTTTGCAGAGATATGCAGTGAGTGGGGGACGCCAGAGATAGATCTCATGGCATCCCGCCTCAATACCAAGCTACCCAGGTATGGGTCAAGGTCGAGGGATCCTCAGGCAGAATTTATAGCTGCCCTATCAGTACCATGGAGGTTCAAACTGCTATATATTTTTTCCTCCATTACTGCTTCTCCCTCGTGTGGTGGCTCGCATCAAGCAGGAGCGAACATCAGTGATTCTGATTGCTCCATCGTGGCTGTGAAGGACGTGGTTTGCGGATCTGGTGGGGATGTCCTCATCTCCTCAGTGGAGGTTACCTTGTCACAGAGATCTGCTGATACAGGGTCCCTTCGTTCATCAAAAGCTAGATTCTCTGAGGCTGACTGCGTGGAGATTGAACGCTTAGTCTTAGCCAAGAGAGGGTTCTCTGAGAGTGTTATCGACACTCTGGTTCAAGCTCGTAAGCCAGTTACTCGTCATATCTACCATGAAGTGTGGAGGACTTACTTGTACTCGTCGAAGAGCGTGGCTTTTCCTGCCATAAGGTTAAGATTGCAGAATTTTATCTTTTCTCCAGGATGGACTGGAGAAGGGTCTATCTGGTAGTTCCCTGAAGGGACAGATATCGGCCCTGTCGGTGTTACGCACAAGAGATTGGCTAAGCTTCCAGATGTGCAGTCCTTTGTTAAAGTTCTGACTAGGATCAGACCTGTGGGGCTCCGCCTTGGAGCCTAAATTTTGTTCTTAGTGTTTTGCATCAGGCTCCGTTTGAGCCTATGCATACTGTTGACATTAAATTGTTATCTTGAAAGGTTCTTTTTTTGCTGGCTATTGCCTTTATGCGCAGAGTTTCTGAGATTTCTGCTTTGCGACTCCCCTTATCTTGTTTTCCATGCTGATAAGGCGGTTTTACGTACTAAATTAGGGTTCCTCCCTAGGGTGGTTTCGGATCGTAACATTAAGCAAGAAATTGTTGTTCCTCCTTTGTGTCCTAATCATTCTTCAGCAAAGGAATGCTTTCTCCACAATCTAGATGTGGTTCGGGCCTTGAAGTTCTATCTTCAGGCTACTAAGGAGTTCAGACAATCTTCCTCTTTGTTTGTCATCTATACGGGGAAGCGTAAGGGGCAGAAGGCTACTACGACTTCCCTATCTTAATGGTTAAGGATTGTCATCTGCTTCACTTATGAGACAGGGGGGCGACAGCCTCCTGAGAGGATAACCGCTCATTCCAGTAGAGCAGTGGCTTCCTCCTGGGCTTTTAAGAATGAAGCTTCTATGGATGAGATTTGTAAGGTGGCTACCTTGTCTTCCTTACACACTTTTTCTTAATTTTACAAGTTTGATGTGTTTGCTTCAGCTGAATCAGCTTTCGGGAGAAAAGTTTTGCATGCTGTGGTGCCCTCAGAAGGGTGTCCGCCTCTTTTTTTTTTTGTTTCCTCACATTATTCATTCAGTGTCCTCTGGACCTTGGGTATAGTTTTCACAACAGTAAGGAATGAAGTGGTGGACTCTCCCTGCCTTATGGAAGGAAAACATTATTTATGCTTACCAGATAAATTCCTTTCCTTCCTGGCAGGGAGAATCCACGACCCCGCCATAATTTATTTTTGTTTGGGTGGCTTCCCTTTTATATTATTTCTTCTGGCACCTTTATACCCTGATGTTTCTCCTACTTTTCCTTGTTCCCTCAGCAGAATGACTGTGGGAGGAATATTTAAGCCTTTGGCTGGGGTGTCTTTGCCTCCTCCTGGTGGCCAGGTGTTGTATTTCCCAACAGTAAGGAATGAAGTTGTGGACTCTCCCTGCCAGGAAGGAAAGGAATTATCTGGTAAGCATAAATTATGTTTTTAAAGGGACAGTCAACACTAACATTGTTATTGATTAAAAATATAGATAACACCTTTATTGCTCATTCCCCAGCTTTGCACAATCAACACAGTTATATTAATATACTTTATAACATTTAAACCTCAACATTTCTGCCTGCTTCTAAGCCACTAAAGACAGCCTCTTATAACATGTTTTTTTATTAGATTTTCACAACAGGAGACTGCTAGTTCATGTGGGCCATATAGATAACATTGTGCTCATGCCGTGGAGTTATTTAAGAGTCAGCACGACACAGCACTAATTGGCTAAAATGCATGTCAAAAGATAATAAATAAAAAGTAATGTGATCAGGGGGCAGTCTGCAGAGGCTTAGATACAAGGTAATCACCATGTTGATTATGCAAAACTGGGGAATGAGTAATAAAGGGATTATTTATATTTTAAAACAATAACAATTCTGGTGTAGACTGTCCCTTTAACACACTTGTTTATTTTGTGTGCTGTGATAGATCAGTAATTTGGTAGTTTAATATCCAATCATTTTCCGTTTGTCTCATTGCGTTGAGTAATAGATAGTGAGAGGGGCCTAGCTCTGAGAGTGACTGAAGCCTGGAACAAAATGGCAGCTCTCCATGAGTAGTGGATGCATTGTCGTCATAGCGTGTTTTAGGATTTCATGCAAGTCATATTCAGTCTTTTAGAATGTCTGATTAAAACATAATATTTAATGCTAAGTTAAAATAACAGTGTTAACAATCTTCACCTAATGTCAATTTGCAATCTAAGCACTCCATAGTTTAAACACAAGCAAAATAACATCTGAGGAAAATGTGCTGCGTTGTGGCTACACAGGCGTTAGGAAAACCGTGCAGTGGAAACTTCTCTGAACATTTTCTCTTACAGTGAGAATATTTTGAGAATATTTTGTTCAAATACTAACTGGTTAAATATTAAAACATTCCTACTTGATCACACGTGGTGGGTGAATTCATTGGCTCAGTTACAGTGATTTACTTATATATCCAACTGTATAATACTAGAGTGAAGTTTTTATTACTGTGTATGTTAGAAGGGTTACGTGCATGTGATAACTAAAAGCCTGTCAATGGTTTGGGGCAGATAAAGAAACTATAGATCATATCATGCATGAGTGGTTATAACTTGACAAAACCTTAGCTTTCCCACATGTTGCTGGTCACTTCACAGAAACCAGTTACTCATACTGCGAACAGGAAGCCACTTAGATGGACTATTTAGTCACAGCATTTAATATATCTGTCCACTAATGGGCATATATTTCAGCTCTGTATGTGAATGTGATATCTGATAAAATGTGCCATCTAATAGCATATAGATCTTTAAGGGTGCATTATTTATATTTTCTTCTCTCTCTCTCTTCTGTCTCTCCTCTCTTCTGTCTCTCCTCTCCTCTCTTTCCTCTCCTCTCTTCTGTCTCTCCTCTCTTCTCTCTCTCCTCTCTTTCCTCTCCTCTCTCTCTCCTCTCTTTCCTCTCCTCTCTCTCTCCTCTCTTCTCTCTCCTCTCTTCCCTCTCTCCTCTCTTCTCTCTTTCCTCTCCTCTCTCTCTCCTCTCTTCTCTCTCTCTCCTCTCTTCCCTCTCTCCTCTCTTCCCTCTCTCCTCTCTATCCTCTCTTCTCTCTTTCCTCTCCTCTCTCTCTCCTCTCTTCTCTCTCTCCTCTCTTCTGTCTCTCCTCTCTTCTGTCTCTCCTCTCTTCTCTCTCCTCTCTTCTGTCTCTCCTCTCTTCTCTCTCTCCTCTCTTCTCTCTCTCCTCTCTTCTCTCTCTCCTCTCTTCTCTCTCTCCTCTTTTCCCTCTCTCCTCTCTTCTCTCTCTCCTCTCTCTCCTCTCTTCTGTCTCCTCTCTTCTCTCTCTCTTCTCTGTCTCTCCTCTCTCTCTCCTCTCTTCTCTCTCTCCTCTCTCTCTCCTCTCTTCTGTCTCTCCTCTTTTCTGTCTCTCCTCTCTTCTGTCTCTCCTCTCTTCTGTCTCTCCTCTCTTCTGTCTCTCCTCTCTTCTGTCTCTCCTCTCTTCTGTCTCTCCTCTCTTCTCTCTCTCTTCTCTGTCTCCTCTCTTCTCTCTCTCTCTCTCTCTCTCTCTCTCCTCTCTTCTCTCTCTCTCCTCTCTCTCTCCTCTCTCTTCTCTCTCTCTCCTCTCTCTCTCTCCTCTCTCTTCTCTCCTCTCTTCTGTCTCTCCTCTCTTCTGTCTCTCCTCTCTTCTCTCTCTCCTCTCTTCTCTCTCTCCTCTCTTCTCTCTCTCTCTCTCTCTCTCTCTCTCCTCTCTTCTCTCTCTCTCCTCTCTCTCTCCTCTCTCTTCTCTCTCTCTCTCTCTCTCTCTCCTCTCTCTTCTCTCCTCTCTTCTGTCTCTCCTCTCTTCTGTCTCTCCTCTCTTCTGTCTCTCCTCTCTTCTGTCTCTCTAAAATATAGTTACTTTTTATTTACAGGACAAAAACAAAATGTTAGAAGTTCTGTGATCAAAATACTATATAGATAACTTAAATGAGCAATTTTCTACCAATGCTTATGCTTGCAAATGTGCCACAAACTAACATACTAGCCAAAGAACACATGAATCCCCGAGAGAGGACAGGTATGAGCCAACTTCAGAGTGGATGTATTAACAATCCTTACTTCATCCATCATATTACCTTAGCTTAGAGTCCAAATTCAGTTCCTCATATAAATCTCAAAACACTTTTAAAGTGAATGTAAATTTTGATGCTAAAGGGCCCAGTTTTTAAAAATTTGATTAAAAACAGGGGCACTTTAATTCATCAACATTTACATTTCATTCCTGTTGCGAAAAAAACCTTACCTTTTAATCTTGACAGCAGCTCCAGCTTCCTCCACCTGTTGCAAAGCCTCTTTCTGAGTCTAAAATGATGAATCCGGCTTCCTCCAATCACTGCATTGAATCAGACACTGATTCCCCCAGGGGGAAGCCGTGATTGGAGGATGACCTATCCATCATTTCTGACATCAGAAATGGCTTGCAATGACCGGAGGAAGCTGGCACTGCTGTCAAGTTTAAAAGGTAAGTTATTTTTCACAACAGGAGTGAAATGTAAATTTTGATGAATTAAAGTGCCCATTGTTTTTAATCATATTTTTAAAAACTGGACACTTTAGCATCAAAATTTACATTCACTTTAATACATGTTTATTGTTTAAAGAGATAGATAATCCCTTTATTATCTATTCCCCAGTTTTGCATAACCAACACAGTTATATTAATATACTTTTTACCTCTGGGACCACCTTGTAGCTGAGCCTTTGCAGACCACCCCCTTTTTTTAGTTCTTTTGACAGACTTACATTTTAGCCAATCAGTGCGAACTCTTAAATAACTTCACGGGAGTGAGAACAGCAATGTCTAACTGTGGAAAACTGTCAAAATGCACTGAGATAAGCCCTTCAAGGGCTTAGAAATTCGCATATGAGCCTACCTAGGTTTAGCTTTCAACCAAGAGAACAAAGCAAATTTGATGATAAAAGTAAATTGGAAAGTTGTCTAAAATTACATGCCCTATCTGAATCATGAAAGTTTAATTTTGACTAGACAGTCACTAGCTATGTGAACACTTTATAGTTACAAATTACTGGATTATATATTGCAGTCATGTTAAACCAGCTCATAAAGGCTTGTCAAAATGATATAGAGATGTAATATGTTCAAGGATCATGTTAATGATGTGCTCTGATTTGCTAGAGCATGGCCGTTTTGCACCACTGACCCTAGCTTACTCTGCGTAATATAACATGGATTCCATGAAACTAAGGAAACTTAAAAGCAAAGTTGCTCAGCTGGAAGTGAGTCTGGCGTCCTGTTCATTTCTATACGTCTGCAAAGGTGGGGACTTTAAAGGGACAGTCAACACTGGAGATAACAGAATCCGATATTTAAAAATAAAAAACGAAGATCCGCCTGCACCGTACCCCTTTTGTCTTACCTACTTCCTTCTAGTAATCATCGTCGATAACTTCTATAATATGATGTAAATATGGCAGCCTAACTCCCCCCCGTTACGTAGCTACCTTCTTCTTCAACTGATCAGCCAATCAGAATCCAATCCTCGGTCAGAAATTGCACGCGCATTACATTCACTTTAACCTCTGGATTGCAGCTTCTGAGCAGAACACAGGTGGTGATTAGCAGCTACATGTGATTGTTTCTTCTGATTGGCTGACTGTCATTTGTTCAGTAGCTTCAACTTTTGGGGCTCCCAAGCTGGACTTTACTTGTGTGGATTAAACATAGAGGGCTGGAGACCAGTGGTGCACAATCAATAGCGCAGAGTGCATTATCTTTTGTGCAACCTTACGCAGAGAATAATACACAATCTGGTATTAAATGCAGATGGTTAACCCCTTAATGACCACAGCACTTTTCCATTTTCTGTTCGTTTGGGACCAAGGCTATTTTTACATTTCTGCAGTGTTTGTGTTTAGCTGTAATTTTCCTCTTACTCATTTACTGTACCCACACATATTATATATCGTTTTTCTCGCCATTAAATGGACTTTCTAAAGATACCATTATTTTCATCATATCTTATAATTTACTATAAAAAATTTATAAAATATGAGGAAAAAATAGAAAAAAACACACTTTTTCTAACTTTGACCCCCAAAATCTGTTACACATCTACAACCACCAAAAAACACCCATGCTAAATAGTTTCTAAATTTTGTCCTGAGTTTAGAAATACCCAATGTTTACATGTTCTTTGCTTTTTTTGTAAACTATAGGGCCATAAATACAAGTAGCACTTTGCTATTTCCAAACCATTTCTT
This sequence comes from Bombina bombina, assembly GCF_027579735.1. NCBI lineage: Eukaryota > Metazoa > Chordata > Amphibia > Anura > Bombinatoridae > Bombina > Bombina bombina. The sequence goes on along the minus strand of NC_069500.1, from coordinate 1,330,577,132 downwards.
TTCAAAGTTAACGATAGTTACATTAGAGCACTGATATCTTTCAGGAATCTCTGAATATCCATTGACATGTATATATTTTTTTTTAGTAGACATCCCAAAGTATTGATCTAGGCCCGTTTTGGTATATTTCATGCCACCATTTCACCGTCAAATGCAATCAAATACAAACAAATCGTTCACTTTTCACAAATGTTTTCACAAACTTTTGGTTTCTAACTTAAATTATTTACAAACAGCTTGTGCAATTATGGCATAAATGGTTGTAAATTCTTCTCTGGGATCCCCTTTGTTCAGAAATAGCAGACATATATGACTTTGGTGTTGCTTTTTGGTAATTAGAAGGCCGCTAAATGCCACTGCGCACCACACGTGTATTATGCCCAGCAGTGAAGGGGTTAATTAGGGAGCATGTAGGGAGTTTTTTGGGGTAGTTTTAGCTTTAGTGTAGTGTAGTAGACAACCCCAAGTATTGATCTAGGCCAATTTTGGTATATTTCATGCCACCATTTCACCGCCAAATGCGATCAAATTAAAAAAAAACGTTAATTTTTTCTCAATTTTAGGTTTCTCACTGAAATTATTTACAAACAGCTTCTGCAATTATGGCACAAATGGTTGTAAATGCTTCTCTGGGATCCCCTTTGTTCAGAAATAGCAGACATATATGGCTTTGGCATTGCTTTTTGGTAATTAGAAGGCCTCTAAATGCCGCTGCGCATCACACGTGTATTATGGCTAGCAGTGAAGGGGTTAATTATGTAGCTTGTAGGGAGCTTGCAGGGTTAATTTTAGCTTTAGTGTAGATTCAGCCTCCCACCTGTCACATCAGACCCCCTGATCCCTCCCAAACAGCTCTCTTCCCTCCCCCACCCCACAATTGTCCCCGCCATCTTAAGTACTGGCAGAAACTCTGCCAGTACTAAAATAAAAGGTATTTGGCCCTTTTAAAAAAAAAAAAAAAAAAAAAGCATATTTACATATGCTGATGTGTAGGATACCCCCTTAGACCCCAACCTCACTGATCCCCCACCAAACTGCTCTCTAACCCTTCCCCTCTGCAATAATGGGCGCCATCTTGGGTACTGGCAGCTGTCTGCCAGTACCCAGTTTTGTAACAAAATGTGCCTTTTTTTTAAAAAAAATTCCCTTTTCTGTAGTGTAGCTTTCCCCCCCCACCGAGACCAACCCCCAACCCCTTCCAGGTCCCTTAGATGATATTTTACAGTAATGGTGTTTTTAATTTTTAACCTTTTTTTCTGTAGTGTAGCGGTTCCCACCCGCTCCCGCCCCGTGCACGTGCCCACCCACCACCCCCGTGCACGCGCGCGCTCCCGTGCGCGCCCCCGTAGCTCCCGCCCCCCTCCACTCCACACTGAGCACCGATGGCCGCCCACCCGCCTCCCACGTAAGCTCCCACCCACCAACGGTTACCGGCCACCGATGTCCGGTGCAGAGAGGGCCACAGAGTGGCTCTCTCTGCATCGGATGGCCAAGGGGGGTTATTGCAGGATGCCTCCATATCGAGGCATCACTGCAATAACCGGAAAGCAGCTGAAAGCGAGCAGGATCTCTTCCAGCTGCTTTCCAGACCAAGGACGTACGCCACACGTCCTTGGTCATTAACTGTCTTTTTTTTTAGGACGTGTGGCGTACGTCCTTGGTCGTTAAGGGGTTAAATATTTTAACCAAAGCACCGTAATGCATCAGAAACTGCTTTAGTGCAACGTATACTTTTAATGGATACTGCAGGAAGTGGTATTAACACACTCATTAAGCTTGTATTAACACACTTATTACGCTTGTATTAACACACTCATTACGCTTGTATTAACACACTCATTACGCTTGTATTAACACACTCATTACGCTTCTATTGACACACTCATTACGCTTGTATTAACACACTCATTACGCTTGTATTAACACACTCATTACGCTTGTATTAACACACTCATTACGCTTGTATTAACACACTCATTACGCTTGTATTAACACACTCATTACGCTTCTATTGACACACTCATTACGCTTGTATTAACACACTCATTACGCTTCTATTGACACACTCATTAGGCTTGTATTAACACACTCATTACGCTTGTATTAACACACTCATTACGCTTGTATTAACACACTCATTACGCTTGTATTAACACACTCATTACGCTTGTATTAACACACTCATTACGCTTCTATTGACACACTCATTACGCTTGTATTAACACACTCATTACACTTGTATTAACACACTCATTACGCTTGTATTAACACACTCATTACGCTTCTATTGACACACTCATTACGCTTGTATTAACACACTCATTACGCTTCTATTGACACACTCATTAGGCTTGTATTAACACACTCATTACGCTTGTATTAACACTCATTACGCTTGTATTAACACACTCATTACGCTTGTATTAACACACTCATTACGCTTCTATTGACACACTCATTACGCTTGTATTAACACACTCATTACGCTTGTATTAACACACTCATTACACTTGTATTAACACACTCATTACGCTTGTATTAACACACTCATTACGCTTGTATTAACACACTCATTACACTTGTATTAACACACTCATTACGCTTGTATTAACACACTCATTACACTTGTATTAACACACTCATTACACTTGTATTAACACACTCATTTCGCTTGTATTAACACACTCATTACGCTTGTATTAACACACTCATTACGCTTGTATTAACACACTCATTACGCTTGTATTAACACACTCATTACGCTTGTATTAACACACTCATTACGCTTGTATTAACACACTCATTACGCTTGTATTAACACACTCATTACGCTTGTATTAACACACTCATTACGCTTGTATTAACACACTCATTACGCTTGTATTAACACACTCATTACGCTTCTATTGACACACTCATTACGCTTGTATTAACACACTCATTACGCTTCTATTGACACACTCATTACGCTTGTATTAACACACTCATTACGCTTGTATTAACACACTCATTACGCTTGTATTAACACACTCATTACGCTTGTATTAACACACTCATTACGCTTGTATTAACACACTCATTACGCTTGTATTAACACACTCATTACGCTTGTATTAACACACTCATTACGCTTCTATTGACACACTCATTACGCTTGTATTAACACACTCATTACGCTTCTATTGACACACTCATTAGGCTTGTATTAACACACTCATTACGCTTGTATTAACACACTCATTACGCTTGTATTAACACACTCATTACGCTTGTATTAACACACTCATTACGCTTCTATTGACACACTCATTACGCTTGTATTAACACACTCATTACGCTTGTATTAACACACTCATTACACTTGTATTAACACACTCATTACGCTTGTATTAACACACTCATTACGCTTGTATTAACACACTCATTACACTTGTATTAACACACTCATTACGCTTGTATTAACACACTCATTACGCTTGTATTAACACACTCATTACGCTTGTATTAACACACTCATTACGCTTGTATTAACACACTCATTACACTTGTATTAACACACTCATTTCGCTTGTATTAACACACTCATTACGCTTGTATTAACACACTCATTACGCTTGTATTAACACACTCATTACGCTTGTATTAACACACTCATTACGCTTGTATTAACACACTCATTACGCTTGTATTAACACACTCATTACGCTTGTATTAACACACTCATTACGCTTGTATTAACACACTCATTACGCTTGTATTAACACACTCATTACGCTTGTATTAACACACTCATTACGCTTGTATTAACACACTCATTACACTTGTATTAACACACTCATTTCGCTTGTATTAACACACTCATTACGCTTCTATTGACACACTCATTACGCTTGTATTAACACACTCATTACGCTTGTATTAACACACTCATTACACTTGTATTACAAGTGGTGAATTAAGCAAAATTCTAAACACTTTAAAATTTGTAAACCGTTACTATTAATTGTATAGCATATAAGCACATGAAGGGCTCACTACTAGTGCATCAGTTTAGCACACTAGTGAAATCTGCCATGAGTTTTACTGCGTGCCCCCTATAGAAGCCTATTATGTGAGGGCCATTGATTGCATTTGAGCATATTTTTGTGCACCACTTGTTATCTTGTAAGATGAATTCCATTGTGCACAATGTTTTGTGATTACACTTCTTGTGAATAATTGTATGTGCAATTGTTAACTTAAAGGGACAGTCTAGTCAAAATTAAACTTTCATGATTCAGATAGGACATGGAATTTGAAACTACTTTCCAATTCACTTTTATCATCAAATTTGCTTTGTTCTCTTGGTATTCTTAGCTGAAAGCTAAACCTAGGTAGGCTCATATGCTAATTTCTAGGCCTTTGAAGGCCACCTCTTATTTTAATGGAGCAAGTTCATGTGTGCCATATAGATAACATTGTGCTCACGTCTGTGGAGTTACTTATAAGAGGGCACTGATTTGCTGAAATGCAAGTCTATCAAAATAACTTAAATAAGGGGGCAGTGCAGAGGCTTAGATACAAGGTAATCACAGAGGTAACATGTATATTGATATAACCTTGTTGGTAAAGCAAAACTGGGGAATGGGGAATAAAGGGATTATCTGTCTTTTTAAACGATAAACATTCTGGAGTAGACTGTCCCTTTAATATTTGAGGCTATATATAGTTCATATCCATATTATCTAGTCTTATCTTAGTACAGTGTTCTCCACAGGACCTGTTTAATGGGCGCACCACCCGGCTGATTATACTGACCGCACAGCTAATATTTAAGCCAATATTAAGCCAAAATGAGCTTATATTAAAAATTGTCGATGTTTATTGCAAAAAATTATAATTAAATACATTCATGCTAAATTATGCAATTCATTTGTACTTTGGATCGCATAAAATGTTATTATATTGTAAATTATTACACTGCCTCTGCCAAACTATTTCATAATGCCAACTGGCTGGCACACTTTCTGTGGATAACACTGTAGTAGTTAATTGTTTTATAGCCTTGCAATTTAGTGCATAGTCTCTGCTTCTAGGTACTAGAAAAAGAGCATTTATTAAGTCTTGAATTTAGTCTTTAATCTATTTCTCTAAATGAAGACTACATTGTGACCACCATACAGATGATAGCATAGCATTCTATATAAAAATGTATAATGTTTAGATTTTTTATTAAGACACTATATAGCCAAAAGTATGAGGACACCACTACTAATTGAGTTCAGGTGTTCCAGCCAAACCAATTGCTAATGTGCATAAAACCCAGCACATATACATGAAATCTCCATAGACAAACACTCAAGTAACATTATGTTCTAATTAATGGATGTTTGCAATTGTACTATAGAATTGTGGTCTAAAGTACCGTCTGTAATGTGTTTTTAAAATATGTCTTTCCTTACTGTTTTTAGCGCTGTTTAGAAGATGTCAATTTTGCATAAGGATGTCCTTTAAAATTATCTTTTTTTTTATTGGAAAAAAATGATGTTTTAAATCATTAGGAAAGAATATGGTCATCCTTCTTTTATAAACACGTAGCTTATTTCCTATAAGAGTTGCATTTTCTTTGAGCTAAATGTTTCTAGGAGTTTATTCCTGGAGCACAAATATTAAAGGGATACTAAACCTAGGGTTGCCACCTCAACCATCTTTTCCTGGACACTTATGAGTTACACATGCTGCAGGGTGTGCAGGGAGGAACATGTATTGTGTTTCTGAACAGCACTATTCATATTCCTCCCTGCACATCCTGCAGCATGTGTAACTTATAAGTGTTCTGTATTTTAAGGGACATGTGGCAACCCTAACTAAACCCAATTTTTTTCTTTAATGATTCAAAAAGAGCATGCAATTTTAAGCAACTTTCTAATTTACTACCAATTTTTCTTCATTCTCTTGCTATCTTTATTTAAAAAAACATGAATGTTAAGCTTAGTAGGAGCTGGCCAATTTTAGGTTCAGCCCCATGGATAGTGCTTGCTTATTGATGGCTACATTTAGCTACCAATAAGCAAGCATAACAATGGGCCGGCTCCTATGCATCACATTCCTGTTTTTTAAATAAAGATAGCAAGAGAATGAAGAAAAATGGATAATAGGAGTAAATTAGAAAATTGCTTAAAATTGCATGCTCTATCTGAATCATTAAAGAAAAAAAATTGTGTTTAGTGTCTCTTTAAGCACTGGGGAAGGGTTTTATGACATTTTCATCTTCTTTGAAGTTCTAATCTTGCTTAACTTCTTATGAAATAACATTTCTCAAACATGTTTACATTATAATTGACAAATAATTGTGCTTAAAGTGACAGGAAAACCGTTCTTTACAGGGACTGGAAATCTGTGTGCTGAATCCCCAACAGTGCATTTGTCAATATACTGTTTAAATGTTACTACGGCTACATTTTTAAAGGGACGTTAAACACATTGAGATTGTACTATTCAAATGTTTCATTATATGTAGTGAAAACAACTTTTATTTTGTCCCCTTGCCCTGTTGTTCAACTTCATTTAAAAATTGTCCCTGTTAAAAGTGGAAATTTGTTGCACACTCTAGTGACCCATTTATAACTGTCCCTAATTGGTCTCAGCAGATAAGGACATCTAGGTTACAACATGGCAGGGCTACTTATTTACCACTTATTTACACTTATTATTTTTTCAATATTATACCAAATAATATAATTTTTAAAAATCTGCATATTGTTCTGAAGTTAAAGGGACACTGAACCCAAATTTGTTCATTTGTAATTCAGAAAGAGCATGCAATTTTAAGCAACGTTCTAATTTACTCCTATTATCAATTTTCCCTCGTTCTCTTGCTATCATTATTTGAAAAAGAAGGCATCTAAGTTTTTTGTTTCAGTACTCTGGACAGCACATTTTTATTGGTGGATGAATTTATCCACCAATCAGCAAGGACAACCCAGGTTGTTTACCAAAAATGGGCCGGCATCTAAACTTACATTCTTGCATTTCAAATAAAGATACCAAGATAATGAAGAAAATTTGATAATAGGAGTAAATTCGAAATTTGCTTAAAATTTCATGCTCAATCTGAATCACGAAATTAAATTTTTGGGTACAGTGTCCCTTTAAGTGCTTTGAATATCTCATTCTATCTAGCACTTATTGAATCCTATTTAAAGGGCATTATAGTGTTAAATTTACCTGCTCCCATTTGTTAGAGATTCATTTTAACACTAGTGACCCTGTAATGCTATCTATATAACCCCAGAAAAGGGGATAATCACATAGTTAAAGTCCCAGAGCACTGCTGTTCCCTATTGAAAACAGCTTCCGATCCAATCAGCTGCGCTAGTTACACAGCTGGGTTGTGCGACTAGCACTGCTGATTGGATCAGTGGCATTTTCTGCTTTTGAATAACAGTTCTCCCGAGTCCCGAGTGTGACTTTAAGTATGTGTTTACCCTTTTTGCCGGGGTTATACACATATAGTATTATAGCCTCGCTAGTTTTAAAATTAAATTTTCTAATGGATTAAAAATGATGTCATTTTAACACTTTAATGGCCCTTTAAAGAATGTCAAAATGAAATGTTCTTTCTTGAAATAAAGCATTCTCATGTTAAACAACTTTCTAATTTACTCCCTTTATCAAATTATTATTATGTTGAAGTTAGGCTGATAGGAATTTAGGAGTGTGTCTATAGCCGCAGTATTTTGTAACTATGTAAAACATAGCTATAAACAATGTTGCAAACACTGCTGCCAGATGGCTTAAAGGGCTAGAACTCGTTGCATTTTTCCATAAATAAAAAGTACACAATCAGAAAGTTCAACTCATACACTATTAAAAACACTTACTTGTCCTTCGAAACAATGCTTGCATATTTATTAAATGTATATTTTCATTTCTGTATAAAACGGCTCCTGAGACTGCCCTTAATAGAGGGCTGGTTTCACTGTTCTTACATAGAAATCTTTTAGCCAATCGCACGGCAGCACCGAAGCATGTATTTGAATGTTAATGAAGCGGTGTTCGCATGCGCATTCTTAATTATGGTGCATTTGTATGAACATTGGAGACGTAACAGACGGCACTCAATGTTTGATTACCCTATTTAAAGCATCCGACGAGGGCTTGATGACGCAGCGGCTGGCAGTAGAGGAAAGGAGCGAGTTATGCGTATGTGGGACGCCATTACTGTTCTACCTAGGTGGAACTCTGCAATTTGTCTGTGTTTGGCAGAAATTATTTTTTTTCAGCAGAAATTTGCAGATAAACAATAAAGATTGGCTATTAGATGTTATTTGCTTATTTGAAGAACTTGATATAATGTTTAAAAAAATGCAAAGTTTTTTGGGGGGTTTACTATCCCTTTAAGACACATGCACATTCCTTAACTCACCTAGGATTACTTTTCAAAGGGACATAAAACCCACATTTTTATTTCATGATTCAGATAGCAATTTTAAATAATTTACCAATTTATTTCTGTTATCTAATTTATTTTGTTCTTTTTGTATCATTTGGTGAAAAGCATACCTAGGTAGGCTCAGATGCTGCTGATTGGGGGTTGTACATATATGCTTCTTGTCATTGGCTTTCAGCTAGCTCCCAGTAGTGCTTTACTGCTCCTTCAATAAAGGATACAAAAAGAATGAAGCAGCTTAGATAATAGTAGTACATTGTAAAGTTGCTCTACCCAATCAATTTAAGTTCCATTTTGACTTTACTGTCCCTTTAAGTTTTAATGCGCACAATTCCATCTACAGCATTAGTAGTAGCCGATGGGTATTTATAAATTAGATTTGATTGGTACTTAAGAACTTGCTGAGGGGGAAAAAAATAATGCAAAAGTATTGATTGGCCATTGGCAGCAGTTTCCATGCACACTTAAAGGGACAGTCTAGTCAAAATGAAACTGTCATGATTCAGATAGGGAATGCAATTTTAAACAACTTTCCATTTTACTTTCATCATGAAATTTGCTTTGTTCTCTTGGTATTCTTTGTAAAAAGCTAAACATAAGTAGGCTCATGCTAATTTCTAAGACTTTGAAGGCAGCCTCTCTTATTTCAGTGCATTTTGGCAGTTTTTGCAGCTAGACATCATTGTCCTCACTCCCATGGAGTTATTTATAAGTCAGCACCGATTGTCTAAAATGCAAGTCTGTCAAAAGAAGTGAAATAAGGGGACAGTCTGCAGAGAGTTAGATACAAGGTAAACACAGAGGGAACAATGATATTTATATAACCGTGTTGGTTATGCAAAACTGGAGAATGGGTAATAAAGGAATTATCGTTTAAGCAATAAAAATTCTGGAGTAGACTGTCTCTTTAAAGTTATTCTAACAGAGATAACATTTAAGACATTTCTGGTAATCTAAGTATGTGGCAAGGATCCATCTAATTGTAACAGTAATGCACTTCTGCTGTACATTTCATTTATCTTTTTTATGTCACTTGAAATGTTTATTTTCTGACCATGTTGTATGAGTGTGTTAGAACGATTGACTTTCTATTGTTCTCATGCTCAGCGCTCTGCAAGTATCAAGAAAGCAAATATATTTCCTGTTGCAAATGAAAAATAAACCCACATGACTTACCGTAAACATTGTGACCATAGGGGAGGAATGTTGTAGAGGAACAGTTTGTTAAAAATAGACAATAAAAAAAAAATCCTTAAAGTGACGGTAAATCCTTGCGTTTGTGAAACGCTAGGATTTACCATTGGAACAAATAAAAGGGACTTTCAGTCATGAAGTATAAATACATTATGCTGAATGTTCCTTTATTTGTTTGAAGCGTTCGCCGCACTGAGCTCCTCCAGCAGCCCCACGGCAGACGGCTATTTTGCTGAGAAGTGACGTTTCCCCCTCTTAACCAATAGCCGTGTGTGCCAGCGGCGCCAAGCCGGATAGCCCACACGGCTATTGGCTAAGAGGTGGAAACGTCACCTCTCAGCAAAATCGTGTTCTGCCGTGTGGCTGCCTGAGGAGTTCAGTGCGGCGAACGCTTCAAACAATTAAAGGAACTTTCAGCATATATTTATACATATTGGCAAGTGCCTGTTTGTATTGGCTTCTAAAATTTAAAGCGACCAGAAAACTGAAAGAAGTATGGTAGTGTTCCACAGACCAGCATATTATTGTAATGCATTTTGCAACTTAAGTATATTGGTAATACTGCTGTAGCCTTTTTGAATTCTGAGATTGACAGTTCTTACATATCCCATAGCATGTTTAGCTGCTGATTAGGAAGTAAGCTCCCTTGCATGAGCTTATTTGACAGACAAGACAAGCAAATACACTGTCCATATGCACCAATCAGTGGCTTCCTTGACTCTTAAATTGGCCCCAAGAACACACATGCAACAGACAAAGTGAATACATTTATTTGCTGTAATAGAAATAAATATTTGACAATTATTCTATTAATTGATCAGCAGAGCTTTTGCTATGGATTTCAGTAACTTACTGTTAATAATTATGATATAAAAAAAGTTTTTGTATGTGTGTTTATATATATAAATAATCATTGACATGTCATTTGCAGTTAGCTTAGTAATAAATGAAGTGAAGCAAAGGAAAACATTTGCTGTTCTATGAGACAAAAAAAAATACTGTAATTCATTAGTGCATGTAAATTTTTGCATTAGTAACTCAAGCTTAGGGACGCGAATGGAGCTTATATTAAAAATTGTCAATGTTTATTGCACAAATAAATAAATTATTAATTAACACAGGTATTGTTCTGAATTACCTTTTCGGGGGTTAACACAAAGAGCTGCCGGTCACTAGTGCTTAAATTGCATACTTAAAGGGACACTCAATCAAAATTAAACTTTAATTATTCAGATAGAGCATGCCATTTTAAACAACTTTCCAATTTACTTCCATTAACAAAATGTGCACAGTCTTTTTATATTTAAATTTTTTGAGTCACCAGTTCCTACTGAGCATGTGCAAGAATAAGTGTATATGCATTTGTGATTGGCTGATGGCTGTCACATGGTAAAGGGGAGTGGAAAAAGACATAACTTTTAAAATTGTCAGAAAAAAATCTACTACTCATTTGAAGTTCAGACTAAGTGCTATTGCATTGTCTTGTTATCTTGCATTTGTTGATTATGCAAATCTACTGTGTTTACTGGTCCTTTAAATGAATTAGAACATGCCATATTTTCACTATAATGGCCAATTTTATTGACATTACAATAAATCTTTTAATATTAGTATAAGCCAACATTTCCCCTTATGTTCCCAAAAAGTATCCACACTCCTGTTTGAAGAAAACAGACATTAAGGAATAATATTTTTTTGTTAAGCAACAAACTTCACCAGATTAAATGTACTCTTTTTTTTTTTTTTTTAAACACATACATTGATTTTACTTTTTTGTAATATGTTTTCCTTCTAAATGAGAATGTTTCTATACTTATTACAGCTATATCTTCATTTAAATGATGGGGAGTTGCCCCAATAAACCAATGACCAGTAGAGTCTTAGGGCTCCTTTTAGTATCACTTTAAATTTAAACAGCTTTTGCTAAACCTTTTTCATGAAAAAAAAATTAAAAAATGTTTTTACTGCTGTCATATACATGATAGAATCATAGCACAGGGCTCGATAAACCCAGGAGCCAGGTAGCAACTGGCTCCTAGAATTGTACCCCTGGCTCCTATCTTTTGGGGGTTTTCTCCATAGACATATTTACAAATACCACTGTCTGGCTCCTAAAAATATGTCCGGCTCCTAAATATTCTTACTGGCTCCTAAATTTTAAACGGATCTGTCGACCCAAAATATTTGAGTAATATTTCCCTGAAAAAATTGAATTGTGACTAAGTCTGACATTATTTTACAATGAGTTTGAGGAAAGGTTGTCATTTTGAATACAAATAGTGATGGTGTCACCATGCTATATTTACTTGTGATACTAATGTACATGTAAGGGCTACATTGATCAGAAATATTTAATTATAGTTATAATGTAAGATGACTGGGACAGTGTATTGTAATACCAGCTGAGTGTAAAACGTATGAACAATTTGTTATTCTAGTTTATTTTTATATATGAAATAGCTGGCTTTGTTCTTTGAAACAACAACCCTTTAAAATGGGCCGAGTTTGCTGGTAAATCAGCCTTATTTGATCACTTTATGTACACACTTGCTTCTTTATATTATATCTGTCTGTATACCAAAGTCCAATACTTAGAACAATTTAAAATTAAAATGTTATTACCTATCTCTCCTAACCCCACTGGGAGTGTAATATCTTCTGTTGGCTATGTTTATACAGCTTTTCTATAGCCAATACTTAAAGGGACATAAAAGCAAACTTGTTTTCTCTCATGATTTTAAAAGAGAATACAATTTTAAACAATTTTTAAATATATTTCTATTATCTAATTTGTTTCATCCTCTCTGTATCTTTGTTGAAGAAGCAGTAATGCATTACTTGGAGCTAGCTGAATGCATTGGTTAAGCCAATAACATGAGGCAGATATGTGCAGCCACCAATTAATAGCGCCTGAGCCTACCTAGGTATCATTTTTCACACAGGATACGAAGGTAAAAAAATAATAATAAGATAATAGAAGTAAATTGGAAAGTTATTTAAAATCATATGCTCCACCAGAATCATGAAATAATTGTTTTGTGTTTTATATCCCTTTCAGCATAGGTAGATATATCATAGGAAAAAAAGTATTTTCAAATACTGAAGTAAAGGTAAATTATCTAGTTGTAAACCGTTTAATACACTCCCTTTTAAAATATAGAAACATTCAGTATAGGTAGATCTATCATAGTCAAAATAATATATTTTCAATTACTGCAATAAATGTAAATGAGCTATTTGTAAACAGTTGAATACACTCCAGCAGGTAAAATGAATAATTGGGAACGAATCAAAGGGGAGAAAAAATGAGTTTACACTGTCCTTTTAAATTACTGTAGAGTGTTCAAGTTTAGGAAGTTTCTTTATCTACAAAATGAAACAATGTGGTACAGCACACGTTTCATTTGATTCATCTTCATTTGAATGTAACCCACTATATCATGTCCTGTAGTGCAGAGCTTGCAGTACTTGGGGACTTTTAAATACCACTAACCCATTTACGTGCCCAACTGAGAAAGATGTCTAATCACAGATTGCTCTCAAGCCGTAGAGCTATAGAGATTTATTGCAAAGACTGTAGAAAAGTGTAAGTATTGTATTGCATACTAATGAGTCTCAAGTCTATAAAATAAAAGGAAGCAACTGTGTGTAATAGAGGTTTTTGTTTACATAGAATGTGCTGTATTTTTTTCTCATTCATTGATGTGTGCTCCATTACAATAGAAGTGTAAAAAGGTCTTGCATACCATTTTTACAAGCATTTCAAAATCTTGGTCAATCTATTCCAATAGAAATCAGTTATCTAGTGATTTTGTAGTGGCTTCTTATATAGGGGTCAATTTATTAAGCTGAGGCATCTGGCGTGCTAAATTCCGCTGCCAGGATTCAGCATTGCACACAAGCGCTATTTTGCTGTCGTGTGCAACGCCGCCCCCTGCCTGCGCACAGCCAATCACGCACGGGCAGGAGCTGTCAATTTCCCCAGTCGGATGAGACCGGGGAGATTGAAATTCGCCACTTAAGAGGTGGCGAAAGGGTAGGGAAGCAGTGGTCTGATGACCGCTGCTTGTAAAATATACTGTGCAGGTTCTCTTGTGAGAACCTGCAGTCGTAGGCAGAGGTTGATAAATCGATCCCATAGTGTTAACTTCGCTAATACGCTGAATTCATAATGACGGTAGTTCAAATTCATTCTAAAAAAAATTCACTGGATTGTCGACCTCTTTTAAGCTACCTTGTTGCTCTTTTCTAAGTTTTTATGCAATGTTAAAGGGATAGAAAAGGCAAAATTGAAATGAGCATGGGTGCATTTTTTTTTTTTTTTTTTTAATATTTTTATTGAGGTTTAATTCAGAGCTTACAGACAGTGCCTTTTAAGACATTCAATATATACATTTGTTTCAGATTATACAGTAATAACACCATAATATACTCAACATAACTCCATGGCATTGCTAGAAAAGGAGAAAAAAAAAGATCAATAAACATCATGCTTGCTCTTAAGTTGGTATGCCTTCTAGATGGCACCAAGGGCCACTTTTGGACCTCTCTGTATTGGAGATGACATGAAGTTACAGAAGACAAATATAAACCGTAAGGGGCCACTCTTGGGTCCCAGCTGTTAAACCTCTATTTTAAGTTTTTATCAATTTTAAAACGGACATATGAACAAATTAGATAAATTTAGAGTACTAAAACAGGCTAAGAACAATAATGTTAATGGTATACCTCATAATAGAAATTATCCGTTATTGACATAGCTGTGAACAATAATAAAGAGAGGAAGTGATTTTAGAATAGTGGGTATCAACTAGGTGAAATAATGCTAGTGTACATTGTTATATGTTGTGAATTTTCTGTGCTGACCTACTTTAAAAAAGGGACAGCCAAAGGACTCATCATATAATAATCAGACAGGGGAAAAACGAGTAACAAGAGTTACTGGTATGAGCTACCTCAATACAGATCTAAATTTGTTTTCTATGTGCTACTAACTGTAAGTGCTAGTTGTATAGGTATGTGCGTGGTGCATCACCCCGGCCGCAGGCAATACAGCACCCCACCCTGAGTTTACCGTAGCAATAAAATAGACATTTTGCAAACATATGCCTTGAGGTTATTGGAGAGAATAGCTTCCATGGAGCTGAAGATACTGTCATTGGGCAGCTGCTAGGGGAAGATTACAGTCTATGGGGTAATAGTGAGAGACTTCCCCATCTTGCTTTGACTGAATAAAACTGTGCAGGGCAAGTGCATTAGTGGGCTAAAATAAAGGGAAGCAGCTAAATGGAATTTAATAGGGTGGTCTCAATATCAATATCAGTAGATTATATGAAGTAATATGCACCTGTATGCTGAAGCACAATTACAGAAAGAAGCTATAGCATATGTACAGTCATCGGTAAAAAAGCGCAACTAAAACATTTCACTAAAAAAAAACAGGCCATCAGATATACAGTCCTAGATGA
This sequence comes from Bombina bombina, assembly GCF_027579735.1. Lineage (NCBI taxonomy): Eukaryota > Metazoa > Chordata > Amphibia > Anura > Bombinatoridae > Bombina > Bombina bombina. The sequence goes on along the minus strand of NC_069500.1, from coordinate 1,330,562,039 downwards.
GAGGGCACAAATATAGAAATTTACTAAACCAGACCAGTCATACCACATAATATAAGTGCTGAAAATAGCAACAGAAGAACTTGTAACCGTAACTGGATGGGTGTAAATACAGTACTGAACATAATCCTAGCCAAACCCACCAACCTAACCTATTCCAATGCGAGACCATTTGCTAGAGTCATGTTTGCTAGAGACCTGCCGAGTAGCCCAGAGCCCGAGCCTTACATAGGCAGTAACAATAGGGAAGTGTCTCTGAGTAATGTTCCAAGTTACCAACCTTGTCACGGTGTAACAGGAGAGCTTAATAGAGCCTGATAAAGTCAACACCAGTCCCCCACATTGTGCATATGAGTCTCCACAATCTCTGGGTAATCGTCCTGCGGGGGCTCTCTTAGCTCTTGAGGAGAACTGCGATCTTAGCCTCCTATCTTCTCGGCTCAGGACTGAGCTCTCAGCAGGGGCACTTTCCGTGCTAAGCAGAGAGATTGGATGGGCCTCTGTTGTGCTGCTAATCTCCATGCTGGTTGCGTCTTCTAAAATTACTTGGTCGGCATTAACTTCTGCAAACCTCCCAACAGTAGTTATCAGTCCCGGAACAGTAATAGGTGCATAGCACTGGGGCCCCAGAGTGCTATCGCTAACATGTGTCTTTAGAACAGATCCGGGTGGCGCAGATTGCTGGGGTACACTGAGAGCTCCAGGTTTGACTGTTGCCATTAGCGTTTCTTCAAAAGCAGAATAGTGAGCTGTCAAAAGGCCCTTCAATGCTTCCATAAAGGCGACAACATCCTTAGCGTCCATGGTGGTGCTGTATGTATATGCAAGTCAGCACGCTGAATGAAATCATGCAGATGTACACACTCTTGTGCTTTGTAATATTGCAGTGAGTGGTGAGGTATCACTGTGTCCTAACGACAGGCCCCCAAAGGGTACCCGCCGGGGGGGATTTTAATGATGGTAACAATCCTCACAAGTTGGAAGCCTGGTTGTAGTTGTAAAATGTGAAAGCCATGCGGTCGGTAAGATGGCCACCGCTCATATAAGTTCAAAGTGAAGCTCCGGTCTCAAGTCGAAAAGGTGAAACCCTGCATTAAATTCAGCTTTAACAGCTGTTAGACCAAAGTCCAGGGTATATTTAGGTAGCTTTACAGGGCTCATCTCTTCCATAAGTAGCAGGTAAAGACATATATAATACAACCAGAGTCAGAGCAGACAAATTATGCGGCCATTCTCAGTCACTCCAGGCTCCGCCCCCCAGCATGGGTGCATTTTGATTCTAAAATGCATTTTTGCAATATACGTCCACAAGCAAAAATGCTTCTAGTAAAAGTTGACTGTTTTTAAGCACCATACTCACATATGTGTTGAGAGCCCTTCCAATAAAATGGACGTTAAAAAAAAAAAAAAAAGCAAACTAAACAAAACTTTATAACATTGTTCATATCACAAATGTCATGAACTGATCTTATTGGTTAAATGTAACCTATCATTGAATACACTGAATCAATTGGCCATTATAGTTTTGTTTCTGTGGGGGGGGGGAACCTGTGTTTAAAGAGACAGTCAATATTCAACTTTCAAGATTTAGACAGAGTGTACAGTTAAAAAAAAAAAAAAAAAAAATTGAGTTTCCTTTCGTTATCAAATTTCCTTTATTATCTTGGTGTCTTTTGTTTAAACTCCATTTTCCATGAGAGCATACCTAGGTAGGCTCTGGAGAGCGCACGTCTTGAGCATTATATGGCAGCATTGTTTGCCACATTATTATACAAATTGTGCTCAAGTCCTGTGTACACTGGTCTCTTGGAAAGGATCTGTTACAAAAGGACCACCCTTTACTGGTTTTATTAGACAATAAGTAATAAAAAAATTGTGTTAAACTGAAGTAAAAATATGAAAATGTTTCCCCTGACTGCCCACTAACGTAGGTGTGGTTAATTGGGATGACTCTATGGGGCCGATTTTTCAAGGTCTGTATGGAGCTTGATGCCCCTTGTTTGTCTAAAGATCGCTGTTCCATAACTTGTCCGCCTGCTCTGAGGCCGCAGACAGAAATCAACCCGATCGAATGCGATCGGGTTGATCGACACAATCTGCAGGGGGCGGCATTGCACCAGCAGTTCACAAGAACTGCTGGTGCAATGATAAATCGCTGTCGGCATTTGTCGATGTGCGGCGGACATGAAACACTGCATAGTATCATGTCCGCTCGCACATTAATAAATATACCCCTATCTGTTGTTAACTTGTCAATGCCAGAGTTTAAGTTCTCGTTCAAATGCAAAAAATCGGGGAAATTCCTGGTTTAATGGAAATTAGAACCTTAAATGTAATGCCCCCCCCAGTACACTGAGTGTAATTTCAAAAAGAAAATGTATTTACACCACCTTACCAATAAATTCTTCACTTAAAGTGCTGGCAAATCCTAGCAATTCAAAAAGGCCAGGATTTACTAGCACTAAAAATAAATGGGACCTTCACTCATGAGTTTTAAAAAAAATTTTTAAAGTACTTTTTTTTTTTTTTTTTTTTAATAATCTTTTTATTGAGGTTTTTTGTACAATACAAAAAATAATATAAGACCATTCTCTATCAATATAAACGTCCAGGTTGTTTCCAGACTCAAAAGTACAAAAAAACAACAAAAAAAACCCATAAAAAAACACAACAACAAAATAAAAACCAAAATGTAGTCATCAAAACAATGTCTTGCTTCGAGGTTAACCGTATGAAAATATTAACTAGTACACTAATTTCATACTTTGGAACACATTCGATGACAACAATAATCAAATGTCAACAATAGGGTCTAACAAACATGAATAAAACCTCATTTTTCTGGGGAATAATAGCATTGGGGTAACTACTACTCTGGTCACTCTTGGACCAGCTGACTCGATAAGATGAGGGGATTTGGTAGTTACATGAAGGCCACTCTTGGGCCATTTGATTAACATTATACAGTGATACAAAAACTCATCAATAATGACTATATGTGAGGCATATGGCTATCTAAATACTCTAGATTTAAAGGGAAACTTCAGGGCAACGTGTTTACTTCCATAACCAGAGTGAAACAGGATGACTCCCAAAATGTGTTAAGCCACTCTTGGGCCTAGATGGAGATATTGAACTTGGGGGAGGGACCTAGGTGTTATAAACGGACACTTATGGACCTTTAATAAAGCTGTTACCTGGTAACAAGTGTTCAGTGAGGATAAGAGAAAAGCGACCAAAGAATAGGAACAAAATTAAAAAAAAGAACATGCAGACATTAGGCATATCATAACAGGGGATGTGCCTCATTTAAGATCAATATAATAAAAATGATGGAACAGTCTATTGGACTTAGCCACTGCTTGGAAGCCCCCCATCAAATGACATAAATATGTAAGATAAGAGAAACCTGACTAGAAACAATGTGAGTAACTGCACCATTGGTGGATGGGGAAATTTGTGAAAGCCCTGGCCTTAACACTCTACAGGTGGAGCTTCTGAATTAGGGGGTAGATAATAGATGGTTCTTACAGGGAAAAAAAGCTGCTGAATTAAATTAACCCTTGGGAAGACTGTTGTTACCACCTCAGCTGGTGAGCCCTCTGATAATAAAAAAGAAAATAAATAAATAAAAAGGGGGCAGCTCCTCCTTCCCAGCCAAGAGATCCATAGTAAACAGTTTGCACATACTGCCAATTTATTACTCAATGGTGAAAAGTAGGAGGTGAAGATAGTATCTGCATGGTGACATGTCATCAGTTTGCAGAGCAGCCCTACCCAGGCAATAACTTAGTAGTATAATTTACAAGTTAACATTCTCTAAGGTTTACTTGCCAGTATAACTGAGTATCAAATTACTTTTTTTTTTTTGCTGCAACCTCCTTACTAAACTAAGCGGCTCTGGCCACCCACAGCATTTTTTTTTTAAATTAGTTGACATTTTCACCTCTCAGCCAATAGCAATGCTAGCTGTACAGAACTGTGCACATGGCTAGCATGACTATTTTTTAATTGGAAAAAAAGGTTATGCCGTGGCGGCAAAAAACAAATCGCTAGAACCACTTTTACTGTAGCCTGCATTTTACTGAGGCTTTTGTGTAGCATTGTCTTGGCATTAGGATGTCTCTGGGAACATACAGCACTGTGCACAGGAACTTCTTTATGTCAGGACTGCGCCACATAAAAGCTTTGGTAAAATGCCGGGCGCAGTAAAACTGAATGTGGTGTTTGTTTATTTTGCATGGCAGAGGGAAAGGTGGTTTGGTAAAAATCCAGGGGGCAGATGCTCCCTCTTGTCCCTCCCTACGGACGCCCATGTAGACAAATATTTGGGTGTTCATTGTGCAGTAATTACAGGTTCTGTGTTCTTTATGTTAAAGGGACAGTATACACTCATTTTCATATAACTGCATGTAATAGACACTACTATAAAGAATAAGATGCACAGATACTGATATAAAAATCCAGTATAAAACTGTTTAAAAACTTACTTAGAAGCTGCCAGTTTAGCTCTGTTGAAAAGGTAGCTGGAAAGCCCACTGCGAGTGGCAAATAAGACACTCCCCCCCTCCCCCTTCTTTTGCATATGAAAAGACCCTTTACACAAACAGGAGCAAGCTGGAGAAGGTAGCTGACGGTATTCACATAAAACTTTGGGGCTTGGTTAGGAGTCTGAAAATCAGAGCAATGTTATTTAAAAATAAGCAAAACTATAGATTTAAAAAAAACAAAAAAACTTTATGGGCTATATAAATAGATTATCTACAAAACATTTATGCAAAGAAAAAATGAGTGTATAATGTCCCTTTAAGCACACACAAGCAAATTACACAGACAAGCTTCACAAATAGGCAGATCACATCTCAAAGAAGATGGGGTACTTGTGATCTATATTGTCTTTAAAGAGTAAGGCTGACTGTTTGGTATAACAATAAATCACAATAGGGACTCTTTATTTTTTATACCAAACTCCCTTTTGCAGCTTTTTACTTTGACTGGAAACTCTGGGTGTGCAATGATACAAATGCTGAGTGGAAAACAACTTGTACAATCCTGGTTTTGTACATACATAGAAACTGGAAGATAATTCAGCTTTGTAAAATCTCAAAGTTCAAATGGAGTTCATTTAATTTAACATAATTGGTCTGAAGGAAGGAATCTTCCTGTTGAAAATTGATAGCAGCAGAGTTTTGCAACATTGTATAACTAAAGACACGTGCACACTCCTGAGCTCTTATGAGTCTACCTAGTTTTACTCTTCAAAAAAAGATACTAAGAGAACAAAGCAAATTTGATAACAGAAGTAAATTGGAAAGTTCATGTGCATGCTCTATCTGTCAGCTCTGATTGGGCAAGGTCATACCTCTATTTATTTACATATATGCAGATAAACAAATGCCGTGAAAAAATTAAAGCTTATGTGATGAATACTGTGGCAAACATGAACAAATATAATAGTCCAGATTACGAGTGGAGCACAAATGTTTGCTTGTAAGCGATAAGGGGTTTATTGTGGGCGTTTTTGCTTGTTGGGCTTTTCGCGCATAATCGCGATTTACGCTAGAATGATTATTGTGACTTCAGAGCTTTGGTTAACTGTTTTGCAAAAGTTAAAAAAAAGTTGCACAAAACACATCAAAAATACATTACAAAGTATAGTTATACTCATAAAATCTTATAATAAAAATATATATATACGGTATATATATTCCACACAAAAAAATTATAAGGGCTCAAAGATATGAGATCTTAGAGAAAAAAGGCAGGCAAAAGGCTTTAAAGGGACATTAAATGGACAGTCTACCATAGAATTGTTTTTGTTTTAAAAGATAGATAATCCCTTTAGTACCCATTCGCCAGTTTTGCATAACCAACACAGTTATATTAATATACTTTTTACCTCTGTGATTACCTTGTATCTAGGAACCTTCTTCCAGCCCCCTGATCACATGACTGTGACTGTTTATTATCTATTGTCTTAAATTTAGCATTGTATTGTGCTAGATCTTAAATAACTTTCTGTGCCTGAACACAGTGTTATCTATATGGCCCACGTGTACTTTCTGTCTCTTTGGCCTAGATTTGGAGTTTGGCGGTAGCCGTGAAAACCAGCGTTAGAGGCTCCTAACGCTGGTTTTAGGCTACCGCCGGTATTTGGAGTCACTCAAAATAGGGTCTAACGCTCACTTTCCAGCCGCGACTTTTCCATACCGCAGATCCCCTTACGTAAATTGCGTATCCTATCTTTTCAATGCGATTTTTATAACTCCTGTATTTAGAGTCGTTTCTGAAGTGAGCGTTAGACATCTAACGACAAAACTCCAGCCGCAGGAAAAAAGTCAGTAGTTAAGAGCTTTCTGGGCTAACGCCGGTTTATAAAGCTCTTAACTACTGTGCTCTAAAGTACACTAACACCCATAAACTACCTATGTACCCCTAAACCGAGGTCCCCCCCACATCGGCGACACTCGAAAAAATTTTTTTAACCCCTAATCTGCCGACCGCCACCTACGTTATAATTATGTACCCCTAATCTGCTGCCCCTAACACCGCCGACCCCTGTATTATATTTATTAACCCCTAATCTGCCCCCCTCAACGTCGCCTCCACCTGCCTACACTTATTAACCCCTAATCTGCCGACCGCAAAGAGCCGCCACCTACGTTATCCTTATGTACCCCTAATCTGCTGCCCCTAACACCGCCGACCCCTATATTATATTTATTAACCCCTAATCTGCCCCCCTCAACGTCGCCTCCACCTGCCTACACTTATTAACCCCTAACACTAACACCCCCCTAAATTAAATATAATTTAAATCTAACGAAATTAATTATCTCTTATTAAATAAATTATTCCTATTTAAAGCTAAATACTTACCTCTAAAATAAATTCTAATATAGCTACAATATAAATTATAATTATATTATAGCTATTTTAGGATTAATATTTATTTTACAGGTAACTTTGTATTTATTTTAACCATGTACAATAGCTATTAAATAGTTAAGAACTATTTAATAGCTAAAATAGTTAAAATAATTACAAATTTACCTGTAAAAGAAATCCTAACCTAAGTTACAATTAAACCTAACACTAGACTATCAATAAATAAATTAATTAAATAAACTACCTACAATTATCTACAATTAACCTAACACTACACTATCAATAAATTAATTAAATACAATTGCTTCAAATAAATACAATTAAATAAACTAGCTAAAGTACAAAAAATAAAAAAGAACTAAGTTACAAAAAATAAAAAAATATTTACAAACATAAGAAAAATATTACAACAATTTTAAACTAATTACACCTACTCTAAGCCCCCTAATAAAATAACAAAGCCCCCCAAAATAAAAAAATGCCCTACCCTATTCTAAATTACTAAAGTTCAAAGCTCTTTTACCTTACCAGCCCTGAACAGGGCCCTTTGCGGGGCATGCCCCAAGAAATTCAGCTCTTTTGCCTGTAAAAAAAAACATACAATACCCAAGCCCCCCAACATTACAACCCACCACCCACATACCCCTAATCTAACCCAAACCCCCCCTTAAATAAACCTAACACTAAGCCCCTGAAGATCATCCTACCTTGTCTTCACCTCACCGGGTATCACACCGATCCGTCCAGAAGAGCTCCTCCGATGTCCTGATCCAAGCCCAAGCGGGGGGCTGAAGAGGTCCATGATCCGGCTGAAGTCTTCATCCAAGCGGGGCAGAAGAGGTCTTCCATCCGATTGAAGTCTTCATCCAAGCGGCATCTATCCGGAGCTAAGCGGCAGCACCCTGAAGACCTCCACCGCGGAACATCCATCCTGGCCGACGACTGAACGACGAATGACGGTTCCTTTAAATGACGTCATCCAAGATGGCGTCCCTCGAATTCCGATTGGCTGATAGGATTCTATCAGCCAATCGGAATTAAGGTAGGAATATTCTGATTGGCTGATGGAATCAGCCAATCAAAATCAAGTTCAATCCGATTGGCTGATCCGATCAGCCAATCAGATTGAGCTCGCATTCTATTGGCTGTTCCGATCAATCGGATTGAACTTGATTCTGATTGGCTGATTCCATCAGCCAATCAGAATATTCCTACCTTAATTCCGATTGGCTGATAGAATCCTATCAGCCAATCGGAATTCGAGGGACGCCATCTTGGATGACGTCATTTAAAGGAACCGTCATTCGTCGTTCAGTCGTCGGCCAGGATGGATGTTCCGCGGTGGAGGTCTTCAGGATGCTGCCGCTTCGCTCCGGATGGATGCCGCTTGGATGAAGACTTCAATCGGATGGAAGACCTCTTCTGCCCCGCTTGGATGAAGACTTCAGCCGGATCATGGACCTCTTCAGCCCCCCGCTTGGGCTTGGATCAGGACATCGGAGGAGCTCTTCTGGACCGATCGGTGTGATACCCGGTGAGGTGAAGACAAGGTAGGATGATCTTCAGGGGCTTAGTGTTAGGTTTATTTAAGGGGGGTTTGGGTTAGATTAGGGGTATGTGGGTGGTGGGTTGTAATGTTGGGGGGCTTGGGTATTGTATGTTTTTTTTTACAGGCAAAAGAGCTGAATTTCTTGGGGCATGCCCCGCAAAGGGCCCTGTTCAGGGCTGGTAAGGTAAAAGAGCTTTGAACTTTAGTAATTTAGAATAGGGTAGGGCATTTTTTTATTTTGGGGGGCTTTGTTATTTTATTAGGGGGCTTAGAGTAGGTGTAATTAGTTTAAAATTGTTGTAATATTTTTCTTATGTTTGTAAATATTTTTTTATTTTTTGTAACTTAGTTCTTTTTTATTTTTTGTACTTTAGCTAGTTTATTTAATTGTATTTATTTGTAGCAATTGTATTTAATTAATTTATTGATAGTGTAGTGTTAGGTTAATTGTAGATAATTGTAGGTAGTTTATTTAATTAATTTATTGATAGTCTAGTGTTAGGTTTAATTGTAACTTAGGTTAGGATTTCTTTTACAGGTAAATTTGTAATTATTTTAACTATTTTAGCTATTAAATAGTTCTTAACTATTTAATAGCTATTGTACATGGTTAAAATAAATACAAAGTTACCTGTAAAATAAATATTAATCCTAAAATAGCTATAATATAATTATAATTTATATTGTAGCTATATTAGGATTTATTTTACAGGTAAGTATTTAGCTTTAAATAGGAATAATTTATTTAATAAGAGATAATTAATTTCGTTAGATTTAAATTATATTTAACTTAGGGGGGTGTTATTATTAGGGTTAGCTTAGCTTTAGGGGTTAATACATTTATTAGAATAGCGGTGAGCTCCGGTCGGCAGATTAGGGGTTAATAATTGAAGTTAGGTGTCGGCGATGTTAGGGAGGGCAGATTAGGGGTTAATACTATTTATTATAGGGTTAGTGAGGCGGATTAGGGGTTAATAACTTTATTATAGTAGCGCTCAAGTCCGGTCGGCAGATTAGGGGTTAATAAGTGTAGGCAGGTGGAGGCGACGTTGAGGGGGGCAGATTAGGGGTTAATAAATATAATATAGGGGTCGGCGATGTTAGGGCAGCAGATTAGAGGTACATAGGGATAATGTAAGTAGCGGCGGTTTACGGAGCGGCAGATTAGGGGTTAATAAGTGTAAGGTTAGGGGTGTTTAGACTCGGGGTACATGTTAGAGTGTTAAGTGCAGACGTAGGAAGGGTTACCGCATAGCAAACAATGGGGCTGCGTTAGGAGCTGAACGCGGCTTTTTTGCAGGTGTTTGGTTTTTTTTCAGCTCAAACAGCCCCATTGTTTCCTATGGGGGAATCGTGCACGAGCACGTTTTTGAGGCTGGCCGCGTCCGTAAGCAACTCTGGTATCGAGAGTTGAAGCTGCGTTAAAAATGCTCTACGCTCCTTTTTTGGAGCCTAACGCAGCCTTTATGTGGACTCTCAATACCAGAGTTATTTTTATGGTGCGGCCAGAAAAAAGCCGGCGTTAGTTTTTCGGGTCGTTACCGACAAAACTCCAAATCTAGCGGTTTGTGTTGAAAAGAGATTTAAAAAGCATGTGATAAGAGGCAGCCCTCAAAGGCTTAGAAATTAGCATATGAGCCTACCTATGTTTAGTTTAAACTAAGAATACAAAGAGAAAAAAGCAAATTTGATGATAAAGGTAAATTGGAAAGTTGATTAAAATTACATGTCCTATCTGAATAATGAAAGTTTAATTTTGACTAGACTGTCCCTTTAAACACTAAACAAATGCTAGTATAATAATGCATTCAAAGTAAAGATTAGTCTGAGAATAACATGTAGATATATTTTTTAAAGTTTAATTAGTTGTTTAAATATTGGCAAAATAAGTGTAACGTTTTAGTGTCTATAAAACACTGGGAGCTGCCATGTTGTAACTCGTGTTACCTTCTCTGCTGTGGCCAATTAGAGACAGTTATAAATAGGTCACTAGAGTGTGCAGCCAATGGCTGTGTAGAATATAACAGTGCTCTGCATTTCCATTTCTAACAGGAACTGAAAAGCTCACAATTTCAGAATTGAATTACAGGAAATGAGGACAAAATAAATAATGAAAGCATATTGCAGAGTTGTTTTTACATATACGATTTATCATTTGTATTACTATCCCAAACTGCTTAATGTCCCTTTAATATTGAGTTACATACATATACATGTCTAAAGATGGATATGTATGTGTGTGTGTGTGTATATATATATATATATATATATATATATATATATATATATATATATATTAACAAAAAAGATCAGCACTCACCACCATTTCAACCACTCAGTGCACGGCCAAGAGATAAATACATTAAGGTGCATTGCATAAGGACAAGACCTGGTGATGATCCCTGAGGTCCCTTGCAAAGAAAGCCAGCACACGAGAATTAGAACAACACACCTTCCTTTAATGCAAAAATAGCATAACGTTTCAGCTCCTACTGGAGCTTTGATCACATGCAGTAGTTCATGAAGATAAATCAAGCATAAAACAACATGCACAAATAAACCCTTAAATACCCCCACCCACCAATCAGACTGCAGCACAAAAAACCGCCAAATACAAAGATAATCAACACAGCTGTGTGTCACAATGTCGGACATGGACCGCAAGCATCGACGTGTGTCCATGGAAACTCAGTAGCGTGTATCACGCAACTGCGCATGCTTAAATAACGTAATAGCGCATGCGTGCGCAATGACGTCATGGCGTCAAAACTAATTGGCATGGTAACCATAAACAATAGCAGAAGATCAGCGGAAAACACACCGCAATACCAGAGGCAACAATATAGCCATCACCTCCACCAATCAATGGGTACCAAGACAACACTGAGCTTGCCCACCTATATACACATGAACTTTATCAAAAACATAGCTGTGCGCCAACAGGCATATATTTAGTGCATGACGGAACAAAACAGCCTATATACAGGTTGCACAAAAAATTGCATCTGATTAGCCAGTGAAACTTAATTAAAAACAAGCAATTATATTCATTATCGGCCACCAATACACTCCAGCATCACGTAAAGTACAAGATGTAATTAAGCAGCACTGGCCGATTGTGTCAACAGACAATACATTACCGTTTGGAGAGACATCACCACCAAGATTGGTTTATAAGAGGGCACGCGCAGTTGCGTGATACACTCTACTGAGTTTCCATGGACACACGTCGATGCTTGCGGTCCATGTCCGACATTGTGACACACAGCTGTGTTGATTATCTTTTGTATTTTGCGTTTTTTTGTGCTGCAGTCTGATTGGTGGGTGGGGGTATTTAAGGGTTTATTTGTGCATGTTGTTTTATGCTTGATTTATCTTCACAAACTACTGCATGTGATCAAAGCTCCAGTAGGAGCTGAAACGTTATGCTATTTTTGCATTAAAGGAAGGTGTGTTGTTCTAATTCTCGTGTGCTGGCTTTCTTTGCAAGGGACCTCAGGGATCATCACCAGGTCTTGTCCTTATGCAATGCACCTTAATGTATATATATATATATATATATGTGTGTGTCTACATATGTATTTATATGTGTGTATTTATTTACAAACATATATATATATATACACACACACATATAAATACATATGTATACATATATAGACATATATATTAGTACATTGTGCATTGGAGCCCTTTGCAGTTAAGTTAATTCTTAATAAAGGTTTTAACTATGTATTTATTTTAAATATGTCACATTCCAATGTTCTGTACATAGCAGAATATGTTCTATTTATTGCTAAATATATATTCCTATATATATCTGTCTATATCTATACCTATATATTATCGTGTGTATATATAAATATATATACAGTGTGTATATATAAATATATATACAGTGTATGTATATATATATATATATATATATATATATATATATATTGTACCAAAATATCACCAGATATATGTAGAAATATGTATTTATTCATAAATAGGACATATTCTTGTATGTGAAGAGCATTGGAATGTGAAATATTCATATTTTTATGTCAGGTTAGTGCATATGAGAATATGCGATCAGGTTTGCACGAGAGTGGGGTGTTAGTTTTTTTTCCTCTCCATTGACTTCTATGGGGGAATACGTGAACGCACGCACAATATTGTAGGTTCAGCTTTTAGCGCTCGTTAGGTTGGCATAATAACTCATAATTAAAGCACAACCCGACAAGCGCAAAAAGCTTACTTCTAGCGTGGTTAACGCTCAAGAAGGAGAGTTGATTAGCGCTCCCCTTGTAATCTGGCTCTATATGTTTGAAATTCCATTAGACAGTGGTGTTTGCAATGGTGAAATTTTGAGGTTGATTTTAGTGGATTTGTCTTTGAAAGGATAATGCGCTATAAGACCTTAAAGGGACATTCCAGTCAAAATTTAACCTTTTAACGCCGTTATGTTGTTCTATTCCGTCATAATTACATTGGGCTTTAGAGCCGTTATGACGGAATAGAATCTGTTACATATCTACAACCACCAAAAAACACCCATGCTAAATAGTTTCTAAATTTTGTCCTGAGTTTAGAAATACCAAATGTTAACATGTTCTTTGCTTTTTTTGTAACTTATAGGGCCATAAATACAAGTAGCACTTTGCTATTTTCAAACCATTTTTTTTTTCAAAATTAGCGCTAGTTACATTGGGACACTGATATCTTTCAGGAATCCCTGAATATCCATTGACATGTATATATTTTTTTTTAGAAGACATCCCAAAGTATTGATCTAGGCCCATTTTGGTATATTTCATGCCACCATTTCACCGCCAAATGCGATCAAATACAAAAAATCGTTCACTTTTTCACAAATTTTTTCACAAACTTTCAGTTTCTCACTGAAATTATTTACAAACTGCTTGTGCAATTATGGCATAAATGGTTGTAAATTCTTCTCTGGGATCCCCTTTGTTCAGAAATATTAGACATATATGGCTTTGGCATTGCTTTTTGGTAATTAGAAGGCCGCTAAATGCCACTGCGCACCACACGTGTATTATGCCCAGCAGTGAAGGGGTTAATTAGGGAGCATGTAGGGAGCTTCTAGGGTTAATTTTAGCTTTAGTGTAGTGTAGTAGACAACCCCAAGTATTGATCTAGGCCCATTGTGGTATATTTCATGCCACCATTTCACCGCCAAATGCGATCAAATTAAAAAAAACGGAGAAATTTTCACAATTTTAGGTTTCTCACTGAAATCATTTACAAACAGCTTGTGCAATTATGGCACAAATGGTTGTAAATGCTTCTCTGGGATCCCCTTTGTTCAGAAATAGCAGACATATATGGCTTTGGCATTGCTTTTTGGTAATTAGAATGCTGCTAAATGGCGCTGCGCATCACACATGTATTATGGCTAGCAGTGAAGGGGTTAATTAGGTAGCTTGTAGGGAGCTTGCAGGGTAAATTTTAGCTTTAGTGTAAAGATCAGCCTCCCACCTGAAACATCAGACCCCCTGATCCCTCCCAAACATCTCTCTTCCCTCCCCTACCCCACAAATGTCCCCGCCATCTTAAGTACTGGCAGAAAATCTGCCAGTACTAAAATAAAAGGAAAATTTGGGCTTTTTTGTGCATTTTTTTTTTGCATATTTACATATGCTTCTGTGTAGGATCCCCCTTAGCCCCCAACCTCACTGATCCCCCACCAAACAGCTCTCTAACCCTCCGCCTCTGAGTTAATGTGCGCCATCTTGGGTACTGGCAGCTGTCTGCCAGTACCCATTTTAGTGAATAATATGCTTTTTTTTATTAAAAAATGTCCCTTTTCTGTAGTGTAGCTTCCCCCCCCAATACCAACCCCCCACCCCTTCCAGATCCCTTAGATGCTTTTGAAAAAATAAGTGTATTTTATTTGACATTTTACTTTTAACTTTTTTTCTGTAGTGTAGCGGTTCCCACCCGCGCCCGTGCGCGCCCCGAAGGCTCCGCCCCCGATCCCGCCCCCCTCCACCTTCCAGATCTCACCGATGGCCGCCCACCCGCCTCCCAAGTCGGTTCCCACCCACCAACGATACCGGCCATCGATGTCCGGTGCCGAGAGGGCCACAGAGTGGCTCTCTCTGCATCGGATGGCCAAAAAGTGTTATTGCAGGATGCCTCGATGTCGAGGCATCACTGCAATAACCGGAAAGCAGCTGGAAGCAAGCAGGATCGCTTCCAGCTGCTTTCCAGACTGAGGACGTGCAGGGTACGTCCTTGGTCTTTAACTGACATACTTTAGAGGACGTACCCTGCACGTCCTCAGTCGTTAAGGGGTTAAATACACTTTTGAAACAGCTATAGCTTTTTTTAGAAGCGTTTCTGCTAATACATTTATATTAGACAAATGCTTCTATTCATAACTGAGATGCATCCATGTGGATTTCAGTTTTGGCTGGAATATCCCTTTAAGAGTACGTGTATCACACACAGCATTTACAGCAGCCTGTTTGTTACTTATAATGTTCAGCAATCGTATAATGACAAGTGCTGTAAGCGTAGTATTTACACAAAGCAGAAGTCACATCACTTATCTGCATTAGACCATTCTCCAAGAGCAAGTTACACATTAACAGGAAAAGCCAAACCGATGCCTGGATTACATAGGATTTTCTGTTAAAGGGACATGAAGCTCTAAACATTTATTTTTTTTGGTGGGGGGGGGGAAGGTTGTGAAAAATGTTCCGTTAAATGTGTTTATTTTTGAAACTAATAGAAATTGCAAGTTTGTGCAATACTGATGTGTGAGAAAGAAGCTTGCACGCTGGTTAGCAGAACTCTCACAGCACTGTGAGTATTGCATAAATATGTTTTTTCATGTTTTGATGAAATTTTTATTGCTTTTATGCAATATTTATATTTAATAAAGGTTTTAACTATGTATTTATTGTAAATATTTCACATTCCAATGTTCTGTACATAGCAGAATATGTTCTATGTATTGCTATATAGATATTCCTATATATATCTGTATTTATCTATACCTATATATTATCGTGTGGGTATGTATATATATATATGTATTGAACCAAAATACCATTATATATATATATGTAGAATAAATAGGACATATTCTTGTATGTGAAGAGCATTGGAATGTGAAATATTCTTATTTTCATGTCGGGTTATCGAGCATGTGCGATTGGGTTTTTTGCGAGAGTGGGGCGTAAGTTTTTTTTTTTTATCTCCATTGACTTCTATGTTTGAACTTCCATTAGACAGTGGTGATTGCAATGGTGGAATTTTGAGGTTGGTTTTAGTGGATTTGTCTTTGAAAGGATAAAGCGCTATTAAGTTGTCACTCTTGGGGAGCCGATTTATCAAGGTCTGTATGGAGCTTGATGACCCTTGTTTCCGGCAAACCTTCAGGCTCGCTGCTCCATAACTCATCCGGAATGATTGACAACCCCTGCTAACGGCTGATTGGCCACGAATCTGCAGGGGGCGGCATTGCATCAGCAGTTCACAAGAACTTCTGGTGCAATGATAAATGCTGAGAGCGTATGCTGTAGGCATTTATCTATGTGCGGCGGACATGATACGCTACTTCGTATCATGTCCGCTCACACATAATAAATATACCCCTTGGTACAGCAGCCTGTTTGTTACTTATATTGTTCAGCAATCGTATAATGACAAGTGCTGTAAGCGTAGTATTTACACAAAGCAGAAGTCACATCACTTATCTGCATTAGACCATTCTCCAAGAGCAAGTTACACATTAACAGGAAAAGCCAAACCGATGCCTGGATTACATAGGATTTTCTGTTAAAGGGACATGAAGCTTTAAACATTTATTTTTTTTGGTGGGGGGGGGGAGGTTGTGAAAAATGTTCAGTTAAATGTGTTTATTTTTGAAACTAATAGAAATTGCAAGTTTGTTCAATACTGGTCTGTGAAAAAGAAGCTTGCACGCTGGTTAGCAGAACTCTCTGTTGCTGGACAGTGACACCAGAAAAGTGAAGTTATTTTTTTCTCAATACTGGAATGTTTATTTAACTATTACTGGGTTGAACAAAATACAAAAAAAGAAGACAATATACCAAGCAACTTGAGGACAAATGCAGCTCATAAAAAAGGGTAATTTGATTAAATCGCCAGGCTTGACAAACCCAGGAGACAGGGAGCAATGGCTCTTCAGATTCTAGTTTTGGTTCTTAGTGATTATTTGGTTCCTAAAAAATGTGTAACTGACTCCTCACTGTATCAACGGAGTTAAAGCAAATTTAGTTTATGGATGTAGCTGTCAATTCATCAGGTAAAGAATATGAAATGTTTTACATTTTTTTAAGTGAAATTAAATATATAAAAACTTTGAATGTTTATATGAACAGTGCATTATTTCTAACCATGTGCTGTTTGAATGCTATGCAGCTGCCTAGGGTGTGTCTTGCACTAGTCAGATGATGCTCACTCGCACTCAGTGTGATTGGATGAACACAGTATGGTATGGCGCAGTGCTTTGCATTGACAGCATTTTTTAAAACAAATTGGGGATTTCGATTTGGTTCTTTTTTATTTTAGTGCAGAACACAACAAATCACAGGAACCAGCTCCTGACTTTTTTCATTTTTTTTATACCGATATTATAGATGTAAATTTCATTGTTTCACTATTGTAATTTCTGCCTTTGTAATTCTTAATCTTTTATGTATTTTTTTTTTAGAATGAGAGATATTTTATTCTATTTTATTTTTTTAACTAAAATGTGTATACATTATGTAATATTATTATTATTTACATTGATATAGTTATTTTCTTTTTTCCAAATTGCCGTGTTTTAAATCTGTTTTCATTATATTTTCTGACTTCACATCTTGTCTGTAACAATTATATAAAGTTTCACACCAATACTATTGCATTTACACCCAGAAAAACTTAATGCTGATTGCTGTTTCTATTGCAGAACAATGGCATCTGCGGAGAACAATTGGCCAACTCCAATGAAGGCTATAGGAGCACAGAATCTACTGACAATGCCGGGCGGTGTTACATTATCAGGATATTTGCACAAACGGGGAGGCAAGCAGATTCAGCTGTTAAAATGTAAGTTATAGTGGGGTACATTTAGTTGCACAGACACAGTAATCTAAGGGTCAGTCATTCAGTGGCTACAGAAGTAACTTGTTTCTCACCCCGATGGCATCAGAGCCCCAGAATTTAGTAGTTAAAGGGACATGAAACCCAAAATATTTCTATTATGATTCAGACAGATAATACAATTTTAAGCAACTTTCCAATTTACTTCTGTTATGCAATTTGCTTAATTCTTTTGGTATCCTTTGCTGAAAAGCATACCTAGGTATGCTCAGAGCAGCAATGCATTACTTAGAGCTAACTAGTGATTGTTGGTTGCACATATATGCCTCGTGCTATTCAGCTAGATCCCAGTAGTACATTGTTGCTCCTTCAACAAAAGATACCAAGAGAATGAACCCAGTTTGATAACAGAAGTAAACTGGAAATGTGTTTAAAATTGTATGTTCTATCTCATTCATGAAAGAAAACATCTGGGTCTCATGGTAATTCTTCATTTTTATGTCACTACAATAATTTTATGGTCATGTGATTTCCTGAAAGCCATCACAAGTTATTGATATTTCTTCCAATAAGAACGTGTGCAGTAGTACGACTGCCCTGTATTTCAGTAAATGTGGGGCCTCATAAACACATATCACCTGATACATTTGTATATACTAGTGAGAAGCGTCAGTCGATTTCCTGACCTTGTGCATCCAGTTTTGGGCTTGTATTGTCAATTGCAGATGTTTATGGTTGTCCAGTTATCTGCTTTCGTTCATTTACAGCATCTTTAAAACATAACTTCCATCCCAATATTTTTAGCGTATTTGATATTCCTGATATATTGTTTTAGTTTAATGACCATATAGACATATATAGAAGACTATTATCTTGCTACTGTAGACATACCGGTACAAATGTACAGTAGCGCAACATCATTGTTTTATGAAGACAGTTTTTATTTACTGCAAATATATGGAGTTCGTTTTTCAGTGTTATCGTGCAAGAAGCTGAACAAAATACAGACATGAGTCTACAAGGAAGTGTCATTTAGTCATTTTTGCAGTTTATAGTTGAGCTCTTCATAAGACAGGTCACCAAAGAACATGATGTGACAAAGAGAAACCACAGACCTATGTGGTCAGTATATGCCGAGAGGCTCCGGAGACGACTTAGTCTACAATGGTTTCTTACATAATGGTTTAACAAGTTTTTTTTTTAGGAAGGCATAGTCCGCCTAGAAGGCTGTATATGTACAAAGGGTTACATTTATGAAGCTGCATTTGCAGCTTTTGAGGCTTTGCAGAGCGAGACTGCAGCCACATATTGAAGAAGCAGAAACTGCTTCTGTTTTGGCAAAATCAATCACCCCAACACTCGCTTGTTCGGGGTGATTGTGATTGACACACCCTGCTCAGGAGCAGGGGGTGGTATTGCACAAGAATCCACTTGTGCAGTGTTAAATTTAACTATTTGCTAACCTGGCCACCCTGCAACAATGATGCGTTTTGCCCAAAGTTTTTTTTGTTTTTTCCTTATGTGTGGCATATTAAAGAAGACATTTTTAAATATATGACTTTTTTTTTTTAATAAATCAAGTTTTTTTATTGAAGGTTTGTGGAGGTTTGTCCATGTCTGCCAATAGAGTAGTTGTGCACAAACATGCATTTCCTGTTTGTTTTAATATCCTTTTAAATAGTTTTAATATTTCTGAAGTTGAAGTGAGAAATGGCTGTTCTTTCTGTGGGGAACTTTGGGATTCCCTATTTATTTCTTTATTAGGAAACACAAAAAAGTATAAATAGGTGATACATGGCTTTTTCTTCTTAAACAGGAAGAGTCCACAACTGCATTCATTACTTTTGGGAATTCAGAACCTGGCGACCAGGAGGAGGCAAAGACACCCCAGCCAAAGGCTTCAAATACCTCCCCCACTTCCCTCATCCCCCAGTCATTCTTTGCCTTTTGTCACAGGAGGTTGGCTGAGAAGTGTCAGAAGTTTGAGTTAAGTCTCTAATGGAGGGTAGTACTCTTTGAAATGGGACTGGAGTTTTAAGTAGTCCTGTTAGCCTCTCAGTGAGAGCATGGATGAAGGTTAGAGTCCGGAGATGCAGGGAGAGTCTGCGAAACCATCCCGACTTATATTAACAGCTCCTTGGCAATCAGCGTTGACGAGTTTCGCTGCCTGCCTTTGTTCACTCAAGTCCATGTCAGAAGCGAGGCTACTATCTGTCACACTTGAAGGGCTGTGTTCCTGGTCCATGGCGTAGATTCCGGTAAGATCATTTCATTTTACTTCATTATGTGAATGTGATGTTAACGTAAAGGTAGGGTTCCTGTGGGACTTTTATCTTGAAATAAGGAATCATGGGTTAATATCCCCTAAGGGGGGTTATTGAACAGGGGGGACTTTAATCATGTTTGTTATGTGTTCTATCTGCTGAAGTTTAGTAATACTTTAGGCTCATGGCTTTTCGGAACATTAACGGCCTTATCGTCATTTGGCGCCATCTTTAGATTGCGCGCTATTTTATGACTTGTACGGGGCACCTCGTGACCGGGTGCAGTTATGATGTTGTCACTTCCGAATGCTGACCGTGTGGTGACAGAGAGAGTCTGCTCGTGGGTTGTCTGGTTCACAGGAGGTGGTGAGTGCCCCAGCCATTGGGGGTGTAAAGAAGGTGTCAGTTACCGTTTGTCATTTTTGTAATCCCATGATGGAGGATTCTCAGATGCGGAGAATGCATCTTGTGATGAATATGAAATGGGCTTGGTTATCCATGCCCATCAGTTATGTTCCGATTGCCGTTTCAGAGTACTCTCTTCTCCCGATTAAGGGTCCACAGAGTGCAATGAGCCGTCCGCCCCCGAGGATGCTAGGTCCTACGAGGCGCGTGTCCCTGAAACTTCCTTTGCTATGCAAGCAGATGTCCCTTTGGTTTTTACTCCTTCTGTGGAAGGTGGCCTGTTTCCTCCAGAGGTTACGGCACGGTTCCGCATGGCCATATCTGCGGCCTTGGCTCATTTGTATCTCCCAAGTGAAATATTTTTAAGATATTGTCCGTGTTCTGTCAACCAGGGCCCTCTGGGCGGGGGATTGCCTGATTCAGTTCGGCCTCCTGGGGAAGCAGGGGCCTCTGAGACATGTTTTGGCATTGCTAGAGGATCCCAGTCCTAGTGGGCTGAGGGATTTGAGGCCTTAGATGCCGGATGGCAACCTGGATAGATGTTTTGGGGATGAAGCTAATCTCCTTATCGTCTCAGTTTTTCTTTATTTTATGTGTCAGTTCCAGTTTTGAGCTTAGGTGAAGGGGGCCTTGTGATCGGCTGGTCCGGTTGGGCATACCCCTTTTTTTCCCTTGGGCGTTCACCTGCAGGTGCTGCCTTACTTTTATTTTAGATTTGAAAAGATGTATTTGATTTATTTGTATAAAGCTCATGGTTGATATAACTTTCGTTTTGAGAACGTTTTTTTCTCTGGAACCGATACTTGTGATTTTCTGGTCGCGTGGGCACTTCCTCGGAAGTTGCGCACTTTGGCTAAGTCCGAGGTTATGTTTTCTAGTTCATATTATCAAGCCTTTGGGTCGATTTTTCTTAGACCAGATTCTGAATACCAGGCAGGTACTGGTTGGGTGCTGTCTACTGTTTCTTGGGTTCATGTCACCCTTGTGGTGCTGATTAACCTATCGGCTTTAAAAAAATAAATAAATATATGTATATAGTAATGCCTGATGAAACGGTCTGGAATAGACTGAGAAACGCGTTGCAAAATAAATACTGTTTGTTTTATACCACGACCCGGTATTTTTGCTTCTTTCCACGATCCACTTGTCTTTGAAACAGGACTTTTACCACGGAACCTTTCATACACTGACACTGTCAGTTTTGGAGAAAAAGTCTCGGTGGCGTGAGTGCAGCAGGAGAAACCCTATCAGCTTGCAGCTCACCTGGACCGGCCATTGGCCCTAAAAAACGTGGGTGCTACTTTCTAGACGCCTATCTGGATTCCACAGGTCCTCTGGGTGAGACCTCCAGCGTACTCCAGCGTACTGACTGCTGGAATTTGAATGTCAGCCTGCTTTATCGCACCTTATTCATTTAAGGTGCCACTTTCCTTGTGAGTAGTTTTTTGCACATCACTTTTATATTTGTTGTTTTAACGATTCACACTATGTTGGTGCCCCTTGTTTATCTTCCATATAATAATAAGGCCTAGTGTTATGGACTCCGGACTCGGATCCTACAACGAAGTTTGGGGCCTGGGGTGTAGTTCCAACACTTCTGGTAGGAGGGTTGTGTGCTCCGATATAGGTTGGGTTTTGCTGGCAATATAGCTTGAGATGCGTGACTGACTGTTTCAGACTTTATTGTGGGTTATAGGTCCCCTGAGGACTCAGAACCACGGTTTTCCATTCATTGGGAAGTCTGGAAATTTGATTGATTTCCGGAGGTTTAGTATCTGATTAAGTGGACGTTTGAGTCTTCACTTGTGGTATCTCCGGATGACGATTCTTGTAGCCTAGTCGCATTCTTCTTGCGGTGGCGAGGTTTCCTTCCCTCCCGTCTTGGGTTGGGTCATTTGTTATGGAAGAGTGGACATGTCCTTCTTTTTATCACTGTTTTGTTTGCTCTAGTGCGTGGGGTGCAGGGGTCTCCCTGCCGTTCTACCAGGAGCTGCGAGGCTCCCAATGTTATTCCATTCAAGGATGTCAGGAGATCGGCAGGGATCTCTGGAGACTGTCGTCTGTTCAAGATAAAAACTGCCCCTTGTCATACCTGACTCTCAGGTGATGCCCGTTGATCCTTTTGAAAATGTAGCCCTTCAGGCTTAAGAGTAGAGGTCTGGGGTCAGTAACAGTCTGCTCGCCTGTCTAGGGTCTGGAAACTGACCATGGATTACCTTGTGATCCAAGAGTACTAGTGGCCCTTTCCTAAACTGGTTGGGAGTTCTTTTCAGACTCTTGGGTTTGTGGATCTTGCTTGGTATTTTACATTTAAGGACTTTAGATGGCGGAAGGCTCTGTATGGGTGGGCTCCTAACCATAGGAGACAGCTTATGGGTTCCTCAGGGGCTTCAGATCTTTGGATCAGTTTCGTTTTCCCTCTCTTGCATTCTCAGTATCATGGAATTGATTTCTGGTATCAGAATGCTGTGAGTCAGAGTACTTTCTTCCCTGGGGGAGTGTTCCTTCTTATGTAAGGCTGCAGTGTAGGGTTCTTTGGACCCAAGCATGAGGTTCCTGTCATGGTTCAGGGTAGCATGCTAATTTTTAGTAGTGGTCAGACTTCTACTCTGGGGCTTTGATGCCTTGTAGATCCATCCTTTTTTCTTCCGAGGGTCTGAGACTCTTGTCTGCAAAGGGTCTTTCACTAGCCTTGGGGGCTGGAACCATTGTCCTGGAAGGAAGGTCTGGGATCAGTCTGCCTTTGCAGCATAGACCATTTACTTTTGAATCTGTCCTCCCCTTCTTAGGGGAACTCTGAGAGCCCATCTCTCTACCGGCGGCGGCTGTTGCTGGTGATGGCTTAAGACGACTTTGTGTCATGTGGATGGGTCATCACGAGTTTTGCTCACAGGTGACTCTGTGCCCTCTTTAAGAGCTCTTTTTAAGCTGCTGGGTACGGTTTTCCTGTCTCTGCTTGTCTATGCTTAACTTGATGGGTCTTGTCTTGTCTAGGTTACAAGGGGGAACTCGCGGGTTCTGGAACATCATTGTGGGTATGGTGATGTTTTCTCCTGACTATGGACTTATCTTCTGATCCTTGTCCTCCTAGGGAGTTTGTTTCCCTGGACGGTGGTCCTGCTGCAACCTCGGGTTACTCTTAGTTGCTTTGGTCTTTTGATTGTCTCATGAGGCCTCTATTCTCCCTCTCGGGGGTAAATAGAGATTTTGACCAGTTTTTTGATTTACGTAAGTCCGTTTTGGATGGTCCTTCAGATTGTAGTAGTTGAGTGCCGCAGGGCTGACTCCTCAGGGGCCTTATGCTTAGCAGACTCTGGGTCTGAGTGGTCTCTAGCACGGCTTTGCAGGTTGTGTAACTGATGAGTGGTTATTCGGGCTCCAGATTTTCCCTTGTCGTTATAGTTTTTTGTAGGGTGTCGAGTAATTTCAGGATGTGGTGCCTTTCAAAGGAGCCGCCTTTTTGTACCCACCCTTTGTTTGCATTCAGTGTCCTCTAGCTTGGGTATTGTTTTCCTAAAAGTAATGAATGCAGCTGTGGACTCTTCCTGTTTAAGAAGAAAAACATAAATTATGCTTACCTCATAATTTTTTGGTGGCTAGGTTCTGAATTCCCAAAAGTAATGAATGCAGCTGTGGACTCTCCCTGTCAGAAGAAAAGAAAATGATCAGGTAAGCATAATTTATGTTTTGCATGTGGTGCCATCAAGTAATGCAATTGATTAAACCTCTCTTCATGGTATACTAAATGTACATTGAGTTGTGTCACTGATTTTTACTTGTTTTTTACTTTACAGGGCCCTTGAGATATGTGATTATACACAAGGGCTGTGTGTATTACTTTAAAAGCAGCACATCGCCATCATCACAAGGCGCCTTCTCATTAAATGGATACAATAGGTTTGTAGAATCACAGTCACGTCCTAATCTATGTATCGCAATGGAAAAAATATATTTAGCATCCGTCAAACATATCCACATTATTAAAGGGATAGTAAACATCTTGTAATTACAAGACATTTCTTTTGTGTTGCTACAGAATTTCACCAGCCAAGTATTAATGTTTTTAAAGGGATATAAAAGCCAACTTTTGTCTTTCATGATTTAGACAGAGCCTAACATTTTAAATAACTTTACAATTGACTTCTATTATCACATTCTTTTTATTTTCTTTGTATCCTTTTTTGAAAAGCAGGAAAGTAAGCTCAGGAGTGTGCACATTTCTGCAACAGGTTTGCAAGAATGTTATGCATTAGCAAGAGCACTAGATGGCAGCACTATTTCCTGTCATGTAGTGCTTCAGACGTGCACGCTACCTATCTGGATATCTCTTCAACCAAGAATAAACATGAGAACGATGCAGATTTGATAATAGAAGTAAACTGGAAAAAAAATTTAAATTGTATTCTCTATCTGAATCATGAAAGAAAAAAACAGAATTTATGCTTACCTGATAAATTACTTTCTCCAACGGTGTGTCCGGTCCACGGCTTCATCCTTACTTGTGGGAATATCTCTTCCCCAACAGGAAATGGCAAAGAGTCCCAGCAAAGCTGGCCATATAGTCCCTCCTAGGCTCCGCCCACCCCAGTCATTCGACCGACGGACAGGAGGAAAATATATAGGAGAAACCATATGGTACCGTGGTGACTGTAGTTAGAGAAAATAATTCATCAGACCTGATTAAAAAAACCAGGGCGGGCCGTGGACCAGACACACCGTTGGAGAAAGTAATTTATCAGGTAAGCATAAATTCTGTTTTCTCCAACATTGGTGTGTCCGGTCCACGGCTTCATCCTTACTTGTGGGAACCAATACCAAAGCTTTAGGACACGGATGAAGGGAGGGAGCAAATCAGGTCACCTAAACGGAAGGCACCACAGCTTGCAAAACCTTTCTCCCAAAAATAGCCTCCGAAGAAGCAAAAGTATCAAATTTGTAAAATTTGGCAAAAGTGTGCAGTGAAGACCAAGTCGCTGCCTTACATATCTGGTCAACAGAAGCCTCGTTCTTGAAGGCCCATGTGGAAGCTACAGCCCTAGTGGAGTGAGCTGTAATTCTTTCAGGAGGCTGCCGTCCGGCAGTCTCGTAAGCCAATCGGATGATGCTTTTAAGCCAAAAGGAAAGAGAGGTAGAAGTCGCTTTTTGACCTCTCCTTTTACCAGAATAGACAACAAACAAAGAAGATGTTTGTCTAAAATCTTTTGTAGCCTCTAAATAGAATTTTAGAGCACGGACTACGTCCAAATTGTGTAACAAACGTTCCTTCTTTGAAACTGGATTCGGACACAAAGAAGGAACAACTATCTCCTGGTTAATATTCTTGTTAGAAACAACCTTTGGAAGAAAACCAGGCTTAGTACGCAAAACCACCTTATCTGCATGGAACACCAGATAAGGCGGAGAACACTGCAAAGCAGATAACTCAGAAACTCTTCTAGCAGAAGAAATAGCAACTAAAAACAAAACTTTCCAAGATAGTAACTTAATATCTATGGAATGTAAAGGTTCAAACGGAACTCCTTGAAGAACTGAAAGAACTAGATTTAGACTCCAGGGAGGAGTCAAAGGTCTGTAAACAGGCTTGATCCTAACCAGAGCCTGAACAAATGCTTGAACATCTGGCACAGCTGCCAGTCTTTTGTGTAGTAAGACAGATAAAGCAGAGATCTGTCCCTTTAGAGAACTTGCAGATAATCCTTTCTCCAAACCTTCTTGTAGAAAGGAGAGAATCTTAGGGATTTTTATCTTATTCCATGGGAATCCTTTGGATTCACACCAACAGATATATTTTTTCCATATCTTATGGTAAATCTTTCTAGTTACTGGTTTTCTGGCCTGAACCAGAGTATCTATCACAGAATCTGAAAACCCACGCTTTGAAAGAATCAAGCGTTCAATCTCCAAGCCGTCAGCTGGAGGGAGACCAGATTTGGATGTTCGAATGGACCCTGAACAAGAAGGTCCTGTCTCAAAGGTAGCTTCCATGGTGGAACCGATGACATATTCACCAGGTCTGCAT